>NW_027258214.1:0-94424 GCF_045791955.1 Oncorhynchus clarkii lewisi | reverse complement strand
AACTGCCAACCCCACCCAGCTGACACTCCATACAGGCTAAAGTAAACCCAGAATTGACAACCCCACCCAGCTGACACTCCAGACAGGCTAAAGTAAACCCAGAACTGCCAACCCCACCCAGCTGGCACTCCAGAAAGGCTAAAGTAAACCCAGAACTGACAACCCCACCCAGCTGGCACCACAGACAGGCTTAAGTAAACCCAGGACTGACACCATAACATCCTGCATCTTATCTAGAAATGAGACACCATACACAGATTTGATAGTTTATTACGGTTTATTTGAAATAAACAGCAACTGAAAATATGTTCAATTAAAAACCGATACATTTCCCAGCTAAAGGGCCTACACAGTAAGCAAAGAAAACCGTCCTACATCACCATCTGTCCGTCCGTGTGCCAAACTACACCACAGGGTAGTTAGAGGCTTCCTCACCATGGTCAGTGTGTGGTGTCAGACACTCCAACCCTTCTTGCAGATCTGGAGTGTATGAGTAAGTATCAGTGGTGGAGCTGCCACCATACAGATCTGGGGGTGGGGGTGATTTGGGACCAGCTGTGTGTGTCGATGGTTCCAGTGAGTGTCTAGTTTAGGAAGACCTTCGGTGCATCCTCAGCCTGTCCTGTGTGTGTAGCAGGTCCAGCTTTAGGACAGCACGGCGTGGGTGGTTCGGACACCCACCAGATTGTCTGCGCTGAGGGACCTCCTTATGGTCACCTTGCCCAGATCCTTGTATCTGTCCTCACACAGTCTGGAGATAGCCTGGGAACGCAACACTTATTACAGCCCAGAGATAGCCTGGGACAACACTTATGTAACTCAAACATAAAGACAAGACATTGGCCCCTCCCACCTAGGCACTTGTGTAGATAGGTGGTGTACATTCTCCTTAGCCAATCAGAAGGCAGAGTGGATCTACTACCTAATTTCTAACACCTATGCAATGTTTTAGTAACTACATGATAGTAGGGGAGTAGGGGTTGTTTCTGAACAGGACCAAGTCAGCCAGGACTACCATTAAACTCTCCTCTTGCCAAGTAGCAGTGTTTTCATTCTGCCGTCCTAGAAGCTCTCCTCACCTCCAGTTTAGTGGCTCGCTGGTTGTCAAGTGGCTCCAGGGGGAAGTTGAGGTTGTTGTCGTCGGCCAGGGAGCGCAGGTCAAAGTAGTACTTGGCGTAGACGCTGGCCGGCACGTTGATGTTGAACTGAAGCAGCTCCAGGAAGTGCCTCTCCATCTCATTCCTGTGAGAGGTAGAGAGAGAGAGAGAGAGAGGGAGATACAGAGAGAGAGAGAGAGAGAGAGAGAGAGAGAGAGAGGGAGATACAGAGAGAGAGAGAGAGAGAGATACAGAGAGAGAGAGAGAGAGAGAGATACACAGAGAGAGAGAGAGAGAGAGATACAGAGAGAGAGAGAGAGAGAGATACAGAGAGAGAGAGAGAGAGAGAGAGAGAGAGAGAGAGATACAGGTAGAGAGAGAGAGAGGTACAGGTAGAGAGACAGAGGGGGTACAGGTAGAGAGAGAGAGAGAGCGAGAGAGGGGTACAGGTAGAGAGAGAGAGAGGGGTACAGGTAGAGCGAGAGAGGGGTAGAGCATAAATCTCAGCAGTCTTATCCTCCATACTCTCCCAGCCTCCTTTTCAAAATGTCAGAGGGAGGTGAGTTCTCGGGGAGAGGATTGAGGACGCAAGGAATCGAGGGAAGACTTTTGAGATGTACCTGGCCAGCAAGGCAAAATCAAAATCTAATTTTATTGATTTACATAAGATGAGTTTTGACCCACATGGCAACGTTCCAATTTAACAATGCGCCTCATAATATTGAGAATCCTAAAACTACCCTGACACCCCTCAAATTCAACTGGACCTCCAAGCCACTTCCCACTGCTTTTTTATATTGTTCTCTCTAAATCAGGGACTGAGACACCTGGGACACCAGATGGGTGCAATTAATGATCAGATAGAACAGAATATCAGCAGGCTCCGAGACCTCGTAGGGTCAGAGTTCAATACCCCTGCCCTAAGCACTTAGATATGAGAGGATTGGAGAGCTGTAAGGATGATGGTAGTCGTCCCTCTTGCTTACACCTATCCAACCCTCAGGTCTAATGTCTAAAGGTTGGGGTGACTTGTGAAGGTGAGCAGTCAGGAGGACAGGACAGAGGGACACTGACATGTCCTCCACGGTGATGTCCTTGAGGATCTGGCAGTAGTCTACGTTCCACACGGCCTGGTCGTCCCACACCTTGGACGCCAGCAGGATGGCTCCCAGTACGATCCGCTTCCAGTTGCAGGGACAGATGTCCATCTCAGCGTAGGTCAGCAGACGCTCCAGGTACACCTTGGGGAAGGATGGACACAGTAAATGAGACGGTCTCATCGGACACTGCTGGACACACAGTAAATGAGTCTCATCGGACACTGCTGGACACACAGTAAATGAGTCTCATCGGACACTGCTGGACACACAGTAAATGAGTCTCATCGGACACTGCTGGACACAGTAAATGAGTCTCATCGGACACTGCTGGACACAGGAACACCAGGGCCAGGTGTTCAGCAGGACACAGTAACACCGTTACCAGGGCCAGGTGTTCAGCAGGAGACAGTAACACTGTTACCAGGGCCAGGTGTTCAGCAGGACACAGTAACACCGTTACCAGGGCCAGGTGTTCAGCAGGACACAGTAACACCGTTACCAAGGCCAGGTGTTCAGCAGGAGACAGTAACATCGTTACCAGGGCCAGGTGTTCAGCAGGAGACAGTAACATCGTTACCAGGGCCAGGTGTTCAGCAGGACACAATAGATTATTATGCAGAACAAGAGTCTCTTTTACTCACGTCAGGTCTCAACACGCCACAACACTTAACTACTAAACATGCCCAAAGTGAAACTCCCTGTGGTGGGGCAACTGACTGGTGGGCCAACTGACTGGTGGGCCAACTGACTGGTGGGGCAACTGACTGGTAGGGCAACTGACTGGTAGGGCAACTGACTGGTAGGGCAACTGACTGGTAGGGCAACTGACTGGTAGGGCAACTGACTGGTAGGGCAACTGACTGGTAGGGCAACTGACTGGTAGGGCAACTGACTGGTAGGGCAACTGACTGGTAGGGCAACTGACTGGTGGCATACGTACCAGGGTGACGATGGCACACTCAGCAGTCAGCTGGGCCGAGCTGAAGAGCGTGCGGACAAAGCGGTAGATGAGCTTGTGTTCAGGGTCCACGCTGTAGTAGTCTTCTGGAACCTTCTCTCTCTGAGGAAGAGGAGGCCTGGCCAGTCAGTCTGACAGGAGGTTTGGTGTGCACACACACACAGACATACAGTATCTTCTTCCACCTACTCACCGTTAATGGGTGGATCTTCTCATCGAAAATGTCCAGAGAACGGTTTGAATCCCTGAGGGGGAAGAAAAAAGACTGAAAACTACTGCTACAAGCCCACACACAGAGAAAGACCACTCCCATACTATGTTACTATGTCACCACACCTTCATTACCATGTCACACCACACCTTCATTACCATGTCACACACAGAGAAGACCACTCCCATACTATGTCACCACACCTTCATTACCATGTCACACACAGAGAAAGACCACTCCCATACTATGTTACTATGTCACCACACCTTCATTACCATGTCACACAAATCACCACACCTTCATTACCATGTAACACACAGAGAAAGACCACTCCCATACTATGTTACTATGTCACCACACCTTCATTACCATGTCACACAAATCACCACACCTTCATTACCACGATACCATGTCACACAAATCACCACACCTTCATTACCATGTCACACAAATCACCACACCTTCATTACCATGATACCATGTCACACAAATCACCACACCTTCATTACCATGATACCATGTCACACAAATCACCACACCTTCATTACCATGATACCATGTCACACAAATCACCACACCTTCATTACCATGATACCATGTCACACAAATCACCACACCTTCATTACCATGATACCATGTCACACAAATCACCACACCTTCATTACCATGATACCATGTCACACAAATCACCACACCTTCATTACCATGATACCATGTCACACAAATCACCACACCTTCATTACCATGTCACACAAATCATCACACCTTCATTACCATGTCACACAAATCATCACACCTTCATTACCATGTCACACAAATCATCACACCTTCATTACCATGTCACACAAATCAACACACCTTCATTACCATGATACCATGTCACACAAATCACCACACCTTCATTACCATGATACCATGTCACACAAATCACCACACCTTCATTACCATGATACCATGTCACACAAATCACCACACCTTCATTACCATGATACCATGTCACACAAATCACCACACCTACCATGTCACACAAATCACCATGATACCATGTCACACAAATCACCACACCTTCATTACCATGTCACACAAATCACCACACCTTCATTACCATGTCACACAAATCATCACACCTTCATTACCATGTCACACAAATCATCACACCTTCATTACCATGTCACACAAATCACCACACCTTCATTACCATGATACCATGTCACACAAATCATCACACCTTCATTACCATGTCACACAAATCATCACACCTTCATTACCATGATACCATGTCACACAAATCATCACCACACCTTCATTACCATGATACCATGTCATGACAAATCATCACCACACCTTCATTACCATGATGTCATGACAAATGATCAACACAAAACTCCTCCATTTACCTCACCACGTCTCTATATCATTTTCCTCATGAAATGAATGACAGATAGAACCTACCTGTTTTTTATGTGATAGTATATCGCCAACGTGACACTGGAACAGAGAGAGACAAGACGGTGAGTCCTTACAATGACGGCCTCTTTTCTGCTCTGCCGTGTGTGAGGAGGTAAGGAGGTCTCACCATTTCACGTACTCTTTTCTGCTCTGCCGTGTGTGTGGAGGTAAGGAGGTCTCACCATTTCACCGTACTCTTTTCTGCTCTGCCGTGTGTGTGGAGGTAAGGAGGTCTCACCATTTCACCGTACTCTTTTCTGCTCTGCCGTGTGTGTGGAGGTAAGGAGGTCTCACCATTTCACCGTACTCTTTTCTGCTCTGCCGTGTGTGTGGAGGTAAGGAGGTCTCACCATTTCACCGTACTCTTTTCTGCTCTGCCGTGTGTGTGGAGGTAAGGAGGTCTCACCATTTCACCGTACTCTTTTCTGCTCTGCCGTGTGTGTGGAGGTAAGGAGGTCTCACCATTTCACCGTACTCTTTTCTGCTCTGCCGTGTGTGTGGAGGTAAGGAGGTCTCACCATTTCACCGTACTCTTTTCTGCTCTGCCGTGTGTGTGAGGTAAGGAGGTCTTACCATTTCACCGTACTCTTCAGGTTGGGCAGGCTGACCGTGCTGTCGTCAAGGAATATTGTGGAGCAGGAGCTGTACTTTTTACATAACCCAGGAGACGTCTAGGAAAAGGGACTAGTTGTTAGTCCATGGAACAGGGAAAAACATAGCATCACTTCCTGACATCTCTGCGTTAGGATCAGTGGATGTCCATGGGTAGCCATAGTAACGCTCGACTGGACAGATGGATTTACTCACGTGATGATTACTTAAGTAGTTACTTCTCCTTTTCTCCCGCACTGGAGGGGGAAAAAAAGTCAGACAAATCTTAGGTCAGGTAGTTCCCTGAACGTGTTGAATAACTATCTGACTGTGACCATTAGACTCTCCTGTTGTCCAGACCTGGGACGTAATCTGCATGGCACAACGTTGTGGGACGTTCAGATAAAGAAATATATTACGTAGAACAAGCGTGCCCCTCTGACATGTAGAATAAGAAATCATGTCAACTCTATTCATGAAATTTCTATCTGCACCGTTCCATGATAACCAGAGGATACAGCCATGAGAAGTAGAAGATCCCCATGCCACTTGTGGCAACATGCTGCACGGAGCCTTCACTGTGCACTGCCACTTTAAGAGCGCATCAGCAGTCAGGAAGGGGAGATAAAGATAGCTCTTCCGGCTCTGTGGAGAGCTCTCGGTTGGCGCGGCAGTTTGACACTGTGTACAACTCTTGTTTATGTTCAGCTTTGTAAAGTGTTGAAGTGGAACGCCGGTGTGAGCTCTCTAGGTGGGGGGTGGTGTGAGCTCTCTAGGTGGGGGGTGGTGTGAGCTCTCTAGGTGGGGGGTGGTGTGAGCTCTCTAGGTGGGGGGTGGTGTGAGCGCTCTAGGTGGGGGGTGGTGTGAGCTCTCTAGGTGGGGGGTGGTGTGAGCTCTCTAGGTGGGGGGTGGTGTGAGCTCTCTAGGTGGGGGGTGGTGTGAGCTCTCTAGGTGGGGGGTGGTGTGAGCTCTCTAGGTGGGGGGTGGTGTGAGCTCTCTAGGTGGGGGGGTGGAACGCCGGTGTGAGCTCTCTAGGTGGGGGGTGGAACCCCGGCGTGAGCTCTCTAGGTGGGGGGTGGAACGCCGGCGTGAGCTCTCTAGGTGGGGGGTGGAACGCCGGCGTGAGCTCTCTAGGTGGGGGGTGGAACGCCGGTGTGAGCTCTCTAGGTGGGGGGTGGAACGCCGGTGTGAGCTCTCTAGGTGGGGGGTGGAACGCCGGTGTGAGCTCTCTAGGTGGGGGGTGGAACGCCAGTGTGAGCTCTCTAGGTGGGGGGTGGAACACCAGTGTGAGCTCTCTAGGTGGGGGGTGGAACGCCGGTGTGAGCTCTCTAGGTGGGGGGTGGAACGCCGGTGTGAGCTCTCTAGGTGGGGGGTGTATCTTTTGGGAGCGCTCCTGTCATTGATCACATGGAGTGGTAGCAACATTGTTGTGAAGCTTTGACAAACAAACCAACCATCAGGTGTATCTGACGGACAATCCGTGCAACAGCTAAGACCCCCTCCTCTCTGTGCTTTACACTGCAGCACTCCTCCCCAATGCAGTCCCTTTGATGTTCAGTGGCCTGGACTACTACTGACCTGCCAGACATGTTTGGGTTGACATTGTAGTTAAAGGGAGTTTGTTGTTTGAACTGTATTGATTTGGTGGGGAACTATTGACATTTGGCCGAGAAGAGTAGAACAACCCCCCCCTCCCCGGGAGGTAATATTGAATATTGCAAATTCTCTAAGGGTTATGAGTGGGTTCTTTCTTGTCAATTGTTTCTATGAAGTTGCCTTTTAAATTGCTCTGCCATTATTATTGTAGGTGGTATTATTGGTTGGGTTACCGCTGTGCTGTGACATGTGTTTTATATGGTGTGTCTTATCCTTTCTACTTGCTATCTGACCAACAGTCTTCACTCTAGACAGTCTCTTCTGCTGATGTGCGTTTCTGGTAGCAGAACTATCTATCCTATTATTTGCCTTTCAGCAGGGTTAATACCTGCCTGGCACCAGAACAAAAATGATTTTATTTACCTATCTAACAATACCGCTACACACTTACCATCAGTCTGAGACTTGTTGAGGAAGATTGTGCTGGCTCTGGCATTATCGGATGGGTTGGACTCCTGCGCCAATTCTGAAAGAAACAAGAAATACACACCTATTTTATCACCAACACCACAATAAATGCACACGTATCCCAACTATATGCACCATGTGTATCTGAAAACAGTGAGATACAGTATACTACTGACTGATTACAGATCATTACTTCTGGGGGTGCACCTTGTGACTTGACATCATGACACTCACTATACTCTGGGAAAGGGGGATACCTAGTCAGTTGTCTAACTGTATGTATTCAACTGAAATGTGTCTTCCGCATTTCACTCAGAGGTGCTAGATACTCTGCAGGCTATAGCTGAAGCAAAAACAACGCTAGATACTCTGCAGGCTATAGCTGAAGCAAAAACAATGCTGGATACTCTGCAGGATATCTTGAAATAGCTGAACCAATATGACTGAACAATCAATAGTGCAACAGGTCATAAACTGATGTGTGATGTATGCATTGTGCATTAACAGCAAGCGATATCTTCCTTTCCCCTTTCATGCATGTCTTGGCTGTTCAGAGGCGTGACCATGACGTATACCCCTCCACTCCAGCTTATCCGAAAAGTACACCTACCATCCGGGACCTCTCTATCGCTGATGTGCTGCAGATAGGTGCCCGTGTCCTCGCTTACGTCGTCGCCAGTGGTGGTTATTGGGTAGTCGTCGAGCTCGACTGCTCTCCTTGCAAGCTTTGGACTCCCGCCGGGGGACATGCAGCAGGACACTGTAGCCCCCATGATTGAACAATTTGCTAAAGTCCTACTACTGACTACACCCCAGATATCTGAAAGAACCGTCCACTCGTCTATAACATCAGACAGAACCACTGTCAGTGATGTCTGGTCTCAAAATGACACATTCAATTTTAAATACATGAGTAGCAGCCACATATCGGGGTTCATATCTACAACACACAATTCAAACTGAACACTTGAATCCCTATATTTTTCAGGGCGTGTGCGCAAAGGCATGGCGAGTAGCGCATTGATACGTCGGCCAGATACAGGCTTGACCACTAAACTAATCCAAAGGCTGGCAACGCTAGGACACCGGTTTAACCGGTAATGGCAACACGTTATACTCGGTTTTAAAATGCCTAGCTGAAGCTGCTAGACAGCTGATACGTTAAAAACATTAATCTGGTCTTCATAAACCAGACGTAGTTTGCTAGCTAGCCCTACACCCGGCTAACGCTAATCCAGGCGTCAGCTAACTGGCTATTTATGCCGGTCCACTTGATCTAGCTATTCTTGCGATGCATTGCAGTCAGAGAATATGCCGAATTCCTTCGTCTCAGCAAATGTTCTAGGTATGGTCGTTCACCGTACACAGAAATGTATAATGCTCAGATTTGAGACGACAAGCTAGCCTGCTAACAGCTGATTCCCACTCCAGCCAAAGCCAACTAGGAAGGAACGCCCTCAAGAACGGCCCATTTTGACGCACGTCAATTACCATTGGCTGTTTACCAAGATTAATAATTGTTATTTGACAGAGATTGGTGAACATTGTCATTTGACAAGTGTCAGCTCTACGATTTTATTATCGCGAGAATATAGATTTTTCCACTTCCTCATAAGAAATCGTTCAGCGAGGTATGAATTTCAAGCTTACTAAAAGTTACGTATTATATTACATTTCCATGGTCTTCTTTTGACTATGGCGCTTGTACCATATGATGGGAATTATTTGTCCGTGCTCTCAAAACTGCATAATTCGTCTGCCGAGTTCCATTTTGCTGACCACAATGTCAGACTAACCCAGGACTGGAATCAACTCGGAGTAGCTGCTGTCGTCTGGGATGCAGTGAGTGACCATCGTTGGTGTACGACTGTACATACTTTGCAGCATTTTTTAAATATATTTTTTATTCCAATATGAACTATTCAATCATCTGTTGAATTACGGTCGTCTTCTTGAGTGTGACAAAGATGTAGCCAACTATGGAACGATTGATTCTGCCACAATTTACCGATACTGTTCTCTCCTTATATCTGTTTTCCTTTCTCTGTCAGGCGGTAGTGATGTGTATGTACCTGGAGCTGGGGCAGGTCGAGCTGACAGGGAAGGTTGCCATCGAGCTGGGGGCAGGCACTGGACTGGTGGGCATCGTGGCAGCGCTTCTAGGTAAGAACTCACATAGGAAACTGGTAGGAGACTTGCATTACAGGACCAAACCAAGCTGAAGTGGGTTGGCCTGATTACTATATAGTTGAGCTGAAGTGGGTTGGCCTGACTACTATATAGTTGAGCTGACGTGGGCTGGCCTGATTACTATATAGTTGAGCTGAAGTGGGTTGGCCTGACTACTATATAGTTGAGCTGATGTGGGCTGGCCTGACTACTATATAGTTGAGCTGATGTGGGCTGGCCTGACTACTATATAGTTGAGCTGATGTGGGCTGGCCTGACTACTATATAGTTGAGCTGATGTGGGCTGGCCTGACTACTATATAGTTGAGCTGATGTGGGCTGGCCTGACTACTATATAGTTGAGCTGAAACCATTCTGGAAAGGACAATGTGAAAATAAACCATCAGAGCCAGAACTGTTTGGGTTGGCCCTATAGTGTGGATCAGGCTCAACTGTTAGAACTACTAATTGTTAGTCACATTTTTACATGTGCTAACCATGCAAGCCTTCTGTCCAAAGGTGCCAAAAAAGTGACCATCACAGACCGTGAGCCTGCCTTGGGTTTCCTTGCAGCCAATGTGAAAGAGAACATTCCCCCGGATCGGCTAGGAGCAGTGAAGGTCTCAGAACTGACCTGGGGCCAGGGATTGGAGCGCTATCCCACAGGAGGCTTTGACATAGTGCTGGGAGCAGACATTGTTTACCTGGAAGACACATTTCCATCATTACTGCAAACGATGGAGCACCTCAGCTCAGAGAGTAGTGTAGTGCTACTGGCCTGCAAGATCCGCTACGAGCGAGACACTAACTTCCTGAGCATGCTGAAGCAGCGCTTCACAGTACACGAGGTGCACTATGACAAGGAAAGAGACATTCACATCTACAAGGCTGTGAAGCTTCCAGCAAGGAGAGATCTGTAGGAACCAGTGACTGATGGGGGATGTGAGGGGTTTGAATCACAGTGGATGGATCAATGTGCTGTCAATCATTGATGGTTCAGGGAGCTACTACTCATGAATGGACAGTCAGTGAGATGGGTTCATGGACGATGGTTTTGTTTCATGCAGGTTTGTGTCCAGTAGGGAGAAAATATGGAGCTACAACCCAGCTACTATGGGTGATTGTAATTGTCTTAATTTCATTCATCCTTTTTTGATAAAATGGATTTGAAAACAAATTAAGACATGTGAAAAATAATACCAGAAACACATTTATTAACAGCTGCCAAAAACAAATAGTAGAATCTGTAATATAATTGTTTTGCTTTTTTCATACAAGTGAATGCTGACATTAAGAAATACAACGTTTACAAAATATGAACAGAAATGGCAAGTGTTTTAAAAATAAGATGCATATGTTATGACAGATGGCTACGTAAAAACAAAATAATACAATATGGCATTCCGTTATCCAATCAAACAGAAGACCGGGTTCAGTAAGCAAATGTTATGGAACTTTGCCGATAGAAATATAGTTGACATGAATCCTTATTTTACATGTCAGAAAGGCATGTCTGTTCTACAAAACAGTTCTAGCTGAACATTTGGATCTGTTCCACAGTGTTGTGAGCTGCTGAACGCGCCCCTGGTGTAAATCCCACGTTTGTTGACCGAGTTGTCAGTCTAAATGTCAGCGATGGATCCCAAAATCGAGCTCTACGTCATCACTGCAGATCCAAGCAAACTATCCCTTTTAACTAACTACATGATAGAAAAATGCTTCTTCCCTTGTTCTATCAGAAGTGTTTGAGGCACAACAGATGAAAAAGTGAGATTGTGGGGCTAATCCTAACTTTCACTCTACAATCCCATTGATGTCAATGCATGATTAAGTGGAAGTTAGGATATCCTCCAATATGATTATGCCTTATGCCTGTTCAGGCCATGGAGAAACAAACAAGGAGACTCAAACACACACACTGCCTCAGACATCGTATACATTACATGAATGCCTAAAAGCACACTATACAACACCCATAGTCTACCCTTCAGTCATATTCCTCCTGTCAGCTGTGTGGTAGCACAACTCTTTAAAAAGGTACTCAGCGAAATGACTTTCCCCCCGAGCAGCACCGGAGATATTGAGATGAGCGAGATGCAACACTTTGCCATCACACAGTATCGCTTCACGTTGTAGTGGTAGCCATGGCACCAAAACAGTGGAGAAGTTGAGCCTCTCGCTTCAACACTCTTAGTTGTGGAAATTGACCCACTATGCTGTTTACATTCTGCATCTACGTCATATCGCTGAGGTTACCTTTTAATGCCTGTTAGTTGTTGCAGACAATCCACCCACAATCCATCTCCTACCCCCAAAACACCCGGCTTAGCAATGCTGAATAACAAAAGTTGGCAAGCAGAAAAATTCAATACATGATAACCCAACTGAAGCTCAAAGATAATACATTTCATCTGACAGTGGTTGGGATCTACAGTCCACATAAAGTGTTAGTAAGTAACAGAAGAGTTAAAGCAATCATCAGCCTAAATACTGAATAGTGTAGCACTCAAAAAGATGACCATTTTTCCAAAATCATTTTCAACGTGTGTTGCCAGGTGACGGTCCAAACTCAATAGTTGTATAGGGTAGTTCATGGTGGGCAGAGGGGTCCTAGTCCTCCACGGCTGGTGTTTTCCTGGTATCTGACATCTTGAGACTGGGGACTACTGGTTAGTTAGCAGCAGTGGTGTCGTGGATAGACACGATACCTACCACTGTAAGATTCCACTAGGGGCTCCATTCTATTGGTGGAGAAACAGTGTGCTCCACCTCATCCTTTTAGGGGTACTCATGATGGAAAGTACTCATCATCCTTTTAAGGGGTACCTATGAGGCCATCCTTTTTAGGGGTACTCATGTCATCCTTTTAAAGGGATACTTGTGAAAAAGTGGAGAAATTGTGTTGTTATTTTTCCTCTTTCTGTAGGTCTTATAGACTGGTAGAGCTTTTTAAAAAGAAAGGGGTAAATGGGGGAGGGTAGTGCCAGATGCATGGCTCTGTGGTGAGTCTCTGTACATGGGGGGGGGGGGCACTACTCTGATTTGTGGCAGTACAAGTCTTTAAGTGACTTCAGTTCCTCAATGAGGGTTTTGTTTTGGTTCTCCAGAACGGCCACACGGTTCTCCAGACACTTGACGTACTCCTTCTTCTTCCGGCGACACTCCCGGGCCGCCTCCCTGTCTCACACACACACACACGGAGTCAGTACAGTATGTCTGGCTCAGCAAAGCAAATCTTAACACGATCATCATGTTACTCATGTTTTCACTTAACATTACCTCAGCTTTATTGTGTAGGTATAGACATAGGAGTTCCATATCAACAACATGCTAAATGTACACCTACATTATAGAATGTAGTCTACCATTTCACCCAACAGCCTTCATTAAAGTGATCAACACAACCCTAGTTAACAGTATCTATACCCTCTACTCCACCTACCTGTTCTTCATCAGTCTGACCTCCCTCTTACGGGTGACGACAACCTCTGGGCCTTCCTGGCCAGACAAGGCGGGAGAGGAGGCCATCACCATCCCAGGAGTCATGCTGCTGGTGTTGGCCGTACGGATCTGGTAGGTCTGCACTTCTCCAGAGGCAGCTGGGAAACAGAAGGGACGTGTTGGTGTTTACGTCAAGAAATTGTGGGCATACAGGAGTTGTTTGTGTTGTTGTGTGACTGCATATGCAGGAAAACGGTTCTGTTTGGAATGTACGAGCAGAACAACTGACGGGCACCCAGTAAGAACCAAAACTTGATTGCGACTGGGGTCTCCCATGGTTCAAGAGGTTCTCACCTTGCATTACCACCTGGTTGCTGGGCACCAGGATTTGCTGTCCATCGGAGGTCTGGGCATACTGCAGGATGGTGGTGCCCTGCTGGGCGCCCGCCGCGTTGGTCATGGTCAGGGTCTGCATCCCCTGCATGCCATCCGTACCGTTATTGGCCAGTTGGATGGCGCCGCCCTGGGTGATGGCAACTGAAGAGGTGGGAGGGGTTAATGGATGATCGTCAGGTTAGGAACATTACTACGGTCTGCTCGGTCACGTTCAGCAAGGCAAACCATAGCGAAACGGAAAATTAACATTGTCATTATTGGACATGTTCAGGTAGAACCTTCCCGTTTCATTCAAACATTTCTCCCTACTGAACATGACCCTATTTCCACTATAGTCATTGACCATACGACTCATCAAATATAAAGTAAGAAAGCCAACTACAGTGCCTTGCGAAAGTATTCGGCCCCCTTGAACTTTGCGACCTTTTGCCACATTTCAGGCTTCAAACATAAAGATATAAAACTGTATTTTTTTGTGAAGAATCAACAACAAGTGGGACACAATCATGAAGTGGAACGACATTTATTGGATATTTCAAACTTTTTTAACAAATCAAAAACTGAAAAATTGGGCGTGCAAAATTATTCAGCCCCCTTAAGTTAATACTTTGTAGCGCCACCTTTTGCTGCGATTACAGCTGTAAGTCGCTTGGGGTATGTCTCTATCAGTTTTGCACATCGAGAGACTGAATTTTTTTCCCATTCCTCCTTGCAAAACAGCTCGAGCTCAGTGAGGTTGGATGGAGAGCATTTGTGAACAGCAGTTTTCAGTTCTTTCCACAGGTTCTCGATTGGATTCAGGTCTGGACTTTGACTTGGCAATTCTAACACCTGGATATGTTTATTTTTGAACCATTCCATTGTAGATTTTGCTTTATGTTTTGGATCATTGTCTTGTTGGAAGACAAATCTCTGTCCCAGTCTCAGGTCTTTTGCAGACTCCATCAGGTTTTCTTCCAGAATGGTCCTGTATTTGGCTCCATCCATCTTCCCATCAATTTTAACCATCTTCCCTGTCCCTGCTGAAGAAAAGCAGGCCCAAACCATGATGCTGCCACCACCATGTTTGACAGTGGGGATGGTGTGTTCAGCTGTGTTGCTTTTACGCCAAACATAACGTTTTGCATTGTTGCCAAAAAGTTCAATTTTGGTTTCATCTGACCAGAGCACCTTCTTCCACGTTTGGTGTGTCTCCCAGGTGGCTTGTGGCAAACTTTAAACAACACTTTTTATGGATATCTTTAAGAAATGGCTTTCTTCTTGACACTCTTCCATAAAGGCCAGATTTGTGCAATATACGACTGATTGTTGTCCTATGGACAGAGTCTCCCACCTCAGCTGTAGATCTCTGCAGTTCATCCAGAGTGATCATGGGCCTCTTGGCTGCATCTCTGATCAGTCTTCTCCTTGTATGAGCTGAAAGTTTAGAGGGACGGCCAGGTCTTGGTAGATTTGCAGTGGTCTGATACTCCTTCCATTTCAATATTATCGCTTGCACTGTGCTCCTTGGGATGTTTAAAGCTTGGGAAATCTTTTTGTATCCAAATCCGGCTTTAAACTTCTTCACAACAGTATCTCGGACCTGCCTGGTGTGTTCCTTGTTCTTCATGATGCTCTCTGCGCTTTTAACGGACCTCTGAGACTATCACAGTGCAGGTGCATTTATACGGAGACTTGATTACACACAGGTGGATTGTATTTATCATCATTAGTCATTTAGGTCAACATTGGATCATTCAGAGATCCTCACTGAACTTCTGGAGAGAGTTTGCTGCACTGAAAGTAAAGGGGCTGAATAATTTTGCACGCCCAATTTTTCAGTTTTTGATTTGTTAAAAAAGTTTGAAATATCCAATAAATGTCGTTCCACTTCATGATTGTGTCCCACTTGTTGTTGATTCTTCACAAACAAATACAGTTTTATATCTTTATGTTTGAAGCCTGAAATGTGGCAAAAGGTCGCAAAGTTCAAGGGGGCCGAATACTTTCGCAAGGCACTGTAAGCTTGTCCAAACCAGAACAAGCAGGCACTGTTCACATATGGCCATGATGAAACTGGAGTACAGGTGAAGTTGCCCCTAGATGCTGATCTTGGGTCAGTTAAGCATTTTCCCATGTAGAAGGGATTGGTGAAGGGGAAGCTGATCCTAGATTTGTATCTACGGGACCCCCCCCCGGAGCGATAAAACTGAGGATTGAATAGGTAGGGGTTACGTACTGTACTGGCCGCTGGCCGTCTGATAGATGGGGCATGATGTGGGCATGGCAACGGTGGTGATGGCGGGGGTCGAGTCGTCCTCCGATTTCTCCTCCTCGATCGGCGGGACCGCAGACACGTCAGACGACAGGTCGTTCAGGATCTTCCTGCAAGGGATAACAATCACAATCAATGTCTCGGACTCTCAGTCAACAATGTGTCATCAGATTTCATTCACAGCCCAATCAGATCCAAAATGGCACCCAATCTGCATTAAAAAAATAATCCCAATTTGGCAACACTGAGTTAACATGACAGTCATGTTGCCAGATTGGGATTTTTTTCCTGCCACCCTGAGGCTGAGACAGTGGCCCTGTGGAGGAGCGGTACCTGTAGGAAGGACGTCTGGACAGAATCTCCCTCCTCTTCTGAGAGTCTGTCACACTGTCCACCGACTCCTGGGAGTCCTGGGAATCCTCTGCAACTGTTGAAATCTGACAGGGTCAAACACAAGAGTTGCAGTTTATAGCGTGTCCAATCAAAAACATTTTTTTTTGACCAATGGGTAAAATAATATAATCCATTGGAAAGATTTTACCCTTGTAGGATGGTCAGAATTAGGGTGATTAAATCAATCGAGGCCAGAGAGAAAAAAAGTGGCAAAAAATCTGGAAAATCACTTTCCGTTGAACTGATCTTTCTTCTAGAATCCAAAGGACATGAAAGATGGATATCCACTTTTCATATTCATTCAAAATCCCTGTCATTTCCCCAAGATACCTCACAAAAACAAGCGTAGCTCTGAAATGTCAGAGCAATAAGCATATACCCCAATTTTTTTTTATTTTTTTACCAAAGCCTTTTACATTTATTTCAGCTTGTCTCATGCCAATTTAGTTTTTTTGCGACCCACGGAAACAACTTTGACCACAAAACGAAAAATTCTCAAAAATCATTACAGGAAACTTGCACTGCTGCTTATTATCAGATGTATTAGGTTATGAAATCCAACCTTTTAGATATGTTAATGATATGTTAGAGAAAGACCCAACTGAACCATTCAGAACATGAATAATCATACTTGTCTTGGTAAAATGGGTTTTATAACACAAGTCTAATAAAAAGCATAGCTGGCACACACCCAGAGAAAATGATTTTGTGTGGAGGTGCTGACTAACGGCAAATAAACTATAAGCTATGAAAATAGAGAGTCAGACACTAATAACTCCCAGTAATTCATTTTACAGGGATATAACATTAAGTGAAATTTCATCACCAAAGCACATAGACACCCTGCAGTTTATTGGAAATGCAGTAATACCTATACAACATCCAATAATGTTCCATTGATCTGTTATACTACTGTATGTGACCCACACCAACCCTCAAATAGCTGCCATCTGAGAGATTCTCTGCTATAGATTAGATCAGTTCATTAGTCACATGCACAGGGTCACACATGTAATTGAAGGGTACAGTGAAATTCTTAAAGCTCCAACAGTACAGGTCAAATATAGACCTGTTGCTGCCTACTACCAAAGCCTATTGCATGTACCTTACTATGTATATCACAATAGACTACTGTAATGGAGGGAGGAATGGGGCTCACCTGAACAGTCTGTACTTGAGGCGACTGGATGACCGAGGGCTGGGCGGCCTGGATGACCCCGTGGACCTGAACAGTCTGACCGTTGGGGAGCTGCACCAGGGTGACTGTGGGGCCGCTGGAGGAGACCTGTCCTGCTGCCATAGACACCTGCAGCAGGGACGCAGATTTAGAAACGGCTTATGAGTGTGGGCTATACATGCTCGTTCCAGGGCCCGGGTTTCCCAAAAGCATCTTAAGGCCAAGTCCATTTTAGCACAACAGGATCCTATGGCTCTAACGATGGACTTAGCCTTAAGATGCTTTTGGGAAACTGGTCCATCATTTTAACCTTTATTTAACTAGGCAAGTCATTAAGAACTAATTCTTATTTACAATGACAGCCTACCCCAGCCAAACCCTAACCCGGACGACGCTGGGCCAATTGTGCGCCGCCCTATGGGACTCCCAATCATGTCCGGTTGTGATACAGCCTGGAATCGAATCTGGGTCTGTAGCGACGCCTCTAGCACTGAGATGCAATGCCTTAGACCACTGCGCCACTCGGGAGCCCAAAATCCACATAATGGTTACAATCAAAGACCATGAATAGAAGTGATTTATTATTCTTCATGTCAGTGAACAGTTATGCTCTTCTACACAACATATTTATTTATGAACATTCTACAATGTTGTGCCCTGCTGAATGCAGCCCACACATGGAGGCTCCCTACACGCATAGGCTGCATTTACACAGGCAGCCCAATTCGGAGCTTTCTTTTGACCAATCATATCAGCTCTAAAAAGATATGACGTGATTGGTCAAGACAAATTGGTGGGGAAAACATCAGAATTGGGCTGCCAGTGTAAACACAACCATACATGTACACCAAAAGTAGGGCCTCGTAAAGAATTTCCACCAGAGGATCAATAAAGTTTAATTTGATTCAAGTGTCTGGCAACGTTGATGAGGGTACTGTACCTGGGCCAGTGTGATCTGCTGGGCCTCAGACTCAGAAACAGCTGTGTCACCACCCTGCTGTGTATCGGCTCCCGCTTCCATGGTCATTTAGTTGGCTGGAATGGCGGGTGGAGAACTCTGGAGAGCCTGTGAATGTACGTTTTTACACAAAATGTAAAATATTGGTATGGGGGTGGATTTAATTCAGGGCTCTCCAACCCTGTTTCTGGAGAGATAAAGTTGTCGGTGTAGGTTCTGTGTAGGTTCACGCCAATCCTGTTCCTGGAGATGCCATCCTGTAGGGTTTCGCTCCAACCCCAGTTGCTAACCTGATTTAGCTTATCAACCAGCTAACTAGTCAGGTGTTGGAACTAACCTGATTCAGCTTATCAACCAGCTAACTATTAGAATCAGGTGCATTGGATTACAGTTGGAGCTAAAAACCTACAGGATGGTAGCTCTCCAGGAAGAAGGTTGGTGTGAAACCCTACAGGATGGTAGCTCCCCAGGAAGAAGGTTGGTGTGAAACCCTACAGGATGGTAGCTCCCCAGGAAGAAGGTTGGTGTGAAACCCTACAGGATGGTAGCTCTCCAGGAAGAAGGTTGGTGTGAAACCCTACAGGATGGGTAGCTCCCCAGGAACAGGGTTGGAGAGCCCTGATTAAGTGATATTATGCACTGACTGATGTTTCAGGTCGTGGCTTTTGTGCCTCTGTCTATTCATACCAGACCAGGTTTGTTTAAGTGATTGTAGGCTACACCAGACATGCAGTATTACGTGTGACTATCTGAAAGTATGGGAGATACTATCCCAAACCATAAGTAACGTTCCTAAGATAAAAATGTGTTGCTCAATGTTTATGTAATAAGTTCCAACATTGCATGAACGTAATGATTTTATGACAACACTAGTTAAGTGTATTTTCAATTTACAGTATAATATGCAGTACATCATTTCCTAACACTATACCCTGTTATTGCCGCCCTTTTCCAAGTAGTTAGCTAGCAAAGTATATAGCATTGTTAGCTACAAAGAAAACAGTAGCTAGCTGACACTTGCCTAGCTATACTAATAGATAAGAAAAAACACATTTTCAACCAAATGGTACGAAATGTATCCATGTTCATATTGTTGCTCGTTATATTAAATATTTGTGGTAGCTAGCAAATATCGACAACCTGGCTAACTAGCTATAGCTGCTAGCTAGCTAACGTAAATATACAAATGTGTCCCATGCGGTAAAAATCAAGTTTTAGCTTAATCAATTCATTTGCATATGGTTCATTTAACGTTGGCTAGCTATGACACTTTAATTGGTGTCTTTATCTAAGTTTGCTAATGTAGTATGCTTATCCAAGACAACCACGCTGTGTTTGCAGACGGACTATCTTGCAAGCTAACGTTAGCTAGTTCTTTGGGAGGGAAATGTCTGTAGCTAAGCCAGATATTATTGGGCTGGGCTATCATTCTATACCGCTAGTTAGCTTAGCAAGTTATGCATTCGAACCTACATGTTTTTTTTGTGATTGCCAGCTGGCTATGTAGCTAGATGGCCAAACTAGGTCTGTTAGCCAACATGCTGATGCTATTAATTACTGTGGTTGCAATCTTTACTCAAGGACTCAAGCCTCACTCCCATTTTTCCAGTACCATTCTCACATAGCTGGCTGGCTAGCTTTGTAGACTGACTCAACATCGTGTGGCTCTGCAACACCGCCGCCATGATCTCTTTGTTAGATTTGGAGCGATTTCTCCAACACACCAGGGCTTTCTTCTATCCCCCTCTCCGCATCGGATGCTTACCCGACACAGACTCGCTTCGTCACTCCCGGGTCCTCCGAGCTCCACTTTTATTCAGACCGACACGTAAGAGACCGCGTCAGGCTACACCTCTGTCGCGTCACCGAGATGAACAACAACACGGAGAACGAGGGAGACGACGAAAATCAGTTCTATCGACAGGGCTCGAATTCGAACGGAAAATGACGAAATCCACACGAAGAATACCGAGAATGACGAACATTGGCGGAAGTGTACGAAATGTAGGCCTAAATAAAAGTGCGCATGTGCAAAATGTGTCAGTCGAGAACATGAACAGCTGTCAATCAAAGACGTCTTATAAAACAGAAACTATAACATCTTTGTTATATATTAGGAAGCATGAGCAGTATGCTAAAAACAGCATTGTACTGCCAGTAGAACTGATTCTAGAATCTTAAATAGACTATTTTGTACATAATTGTCACTAGTGATAAATCAAGATGTATATTCCAAATGTTCCCTAACCAATTTGCTCATGGGCTAGATATATTTTAGTATCATTGTGAGGGATATAAAAGCTAGCCTTTCCTTTCCTAACTGCCTGTGTATATTGGTTCCTAACTTCCCTGAAAAGTTGCATATCGCGGGGGCTATTCGATGCTAATGCTGTACGCCACAGGATGTTTTTGTGCTGGTCGAGGGCAGTCGGGTCAATATCTGTTCCTGGTTCTACATTTTTTGAATGGGGCATGTTTATTTAAGATGGTGAGGAAAGCACTTTTATAGAACAACCAGGCATCCTCTACTGATGGGATGAGGTCAATATCTTTCCAGGTTACCCGGGCCAGGTCGATTCGAAAGGCCTGCTCGCTGAAGTGTTTTATGAAGCGTTTGACAGTGATGAGGAGTGGTCGTTTGGCCCGAAGACCCGTTACGGACGCAGGTAATGTGGCAGGGATCGCTGAGATACACAGCAGAGGTGTATTTGGAGCGCAGGTTGGTTAGGATGATATCTATGAGGGTGCTATTGCAGATTAAGAGAACGTACGCAGCAGGTTAGGAGAATTAGGTTAAGGTTAGGACTTTTCATCCTAACCTGCTACGAGAAGTCACTTCCGGTCGTAGCTGTATCGAAGGGGCGTGTTTTTAGGGAGTCCCAGGTGGGGGCAGTAGAACACTGTCTGTGAGCATGCTGTGTAGATCTGCTGCCACACTCAAGCTACAAATCAGCAATAAGAAGCTTCTACAATCTGGGCCCTGTTGAAATACATACTTCCATCTTCCCTTTTGAAAGACAGGGATAGGTTTTTGATTAAGGTCTCCACTAAAGCAATACCCAATATAGTGTTATTGTGATTATTGGCTAGGTACTTTCACTTATTTAATCTCTGATTAGTGATCACGTTGAGGGAGAAAGGAGGCATGTTTTGGTGTTCCAACAGAGAAAACCCTGATCTTGTATTGTGGGAAATGCTGTGTTGGGGTTATTGAGTTTCTGTTCGTTTTATAATGCTCAAGATGCCCATTTCATTTGCTTTATCTGTCTAGTATTCCTCTCCATCTTACACAAGCCATAAAAAAACATCCCTTTATTGCAGACACAAAATTAGCTGTGTTTTAAAAGAAATTAACCCTCGGCTTTGGCAGCTGTTGCAAATCCTAAGGGAAACTTACACTTCAAACCAATTTATGACAATCATCTTTATTAGCTTTAAAAAATAAAAATAAATGTATCGATCAAACCATTTAGTCTATACACCCCCACACGCATTCAGCAAACAGTGACTGACCTTGAGCTGTCAGTGAGTGGAAGACTGGAGTGTTTCTCCGACGAGCCCCCCACTGTGCAACTCCTCCAGGAGGGCGTGTTTGTGTTCGTGTGTGAACTCCCTCTAGCCTTCACTCCAACACTCAGCAATACTGTATCCTTCAGCATGAAGCCAGTCTGCTCTTCTAATCTGTGCTGTTATAGACTTTGCCTATTGCACAAAGTACACTCTTTGTAAAAAGAGGAGCCTACAGGAAATGAAACGTTTACCTTAAAAAATAACTTAACTTCATTGTTTGGATGATGCTTGAAATCTTAAATCCATAAATTGTTGTCAAATTTTCCACATCTGCTGCATTTGGAACACACTCACACACATAAACGTGTGCATGCTTTATCTAATAACGCTACAAGAATGCAGAGGAGAAATGACCATAATCACCTAGCTCTTGAGGTAGGCTTAATAACCATAGACTGCTACACCTGGGAAAGAGTCAACACAGAGGTGGTGGGAGAAAAGACAGTCACTGATCTATATTTACTGCAGAGAGACAGAGGGAGAGGTGGTGAGATGGTGACAGGGTCCTACATAATGCATGAAGGCCAGGCGGCCCCTCAGTGCAGCAGCACTGCCTTGTCTTCATCCACCAACCCACCAGCTCTCCTACTGAACATCCATCTGGCTACCGTTTCCTACTGCACACCCATCTGGCTACCACCTACTGCACATCCATCTGGCTACCACCTCCTACTGCACATCCATCTGGCTACCACCTCCTACTGCACATCCAGCTGGTTACCACCTCATACTGCACATCCATCTGGCTACCCTCTCCTACTGCACATCCATCTGGCTACCACCTCATACTGCACGTCCAGCTGGCTACCATCTCCTACTGCACACTCAGCTGGCTACCATCTCCTACTGCACACTCAGCTGGCTACCACCTCCTACTGCACATCCAGCTGTCTACCACCTCCTACTGCACATCCAGCTGTCTACCACCTCCTACTGCACATCCAGCTGGCTACCATCTCCTATTGCACATCGAGCTGGCTACCCTCTCTTACTGCACATCCAGCTGGCTACCATCTCCTACTGCACATTCATCTGACTACCATCTCCTACTGCAGAGTCAGCTGGCTACCATCTCCTACTGCACATGCAGGATACAATCTCCTACTGCACATTCATCTGGCTACCACCTCCTACTGCACATCCAGCTGGCTACCACCACCGGGATGATTAGGCTTTAATTACCGAGGGCCACACTGACATATTCCCAATAACTGGATATGTCTAAGAGCTCCCGTTGCCCCGAGCGGGGCACAAAATAATCCATTGGAGTCGGTGATGAAATCCAAAGCTGTGAGGTGAGGAGGATGACCGTCTCACAGACTTCCCAAGCGGGGGTCACAGACAGGCAAAATACACCCTTCTAGCAAAGCAACCACTGAATAGACTACCGATACTCAATACAATGCGAATGCCAAGAAGTTTATTCTTGTACGTATGTTTGTTGCATGTTTTTAATGCAATGCATTTATTAGACAGCTCATGCACATCATCCTTTCATGTAATGCTATCTTTATGGTTCCCTACATGCCTAATGGTACTTTTCACCGGCGAATCATCTCGGCACCAGACACCAGTGTCAGAGCATAATGAACACCAGACACCAGTGTCAGAGCATAATGAACACCAGACACCAGTGTCAGAGCATAATGAACACCAGACACCAGTGTCAGAGCATAATGAACACCAGACACCAGTGTCAGAGCATAATGAACACCAGACACCAGTGTCAGAGCATAATGAACACCAGACACCAGTGTCAGAGCATAATGAACACCAGACACCAGTGTCAGAGCATAATGAGCACCAGACACCAGTGTCAGAGCATAATGAACACCAGACACCAGTGTCAGGACATAATGAACACCAGACACCAGTGTCAGAGCATAATGAACACCAGACACCAGTGTCAGAGCATAATGAACACCAGACACCAGTGTCAGAGCATAATGAACACCAGACACCAGTGTCAGAGCATAATGAACACCAGACACCAGTGTCAGGACATAATGAACACCAGACACCAGTGTCAGAGCATAATGAACACCAGACACCAGTGTCAGGACATAATGAACACCAGACACCAGTGTCAGGGCATAATGAAGCTGTGACCTGGAAGGAGCTACAGGGAGGGGAAATCTCAACTCCACCTCCCACTTGGTTGGCTGATCAACACTGCCAGATGTGACAATAATGTCCCCTAAACCGCTGGCGCTGCCAACATCCTGCAGACACCTGGCACCGCTCAATGATTGTTCTGTTGCACAGCCAATAGGGTTTGTATCAGGGCAGTTGTTACTGTTTTTACCAGGGATGTCTTTGTAGATTTGTAGTGTATTATTTGACTCTTTCTGTAGCTTGTCTCTAGCACGGTCACACTACTCATTCTGATCATTCACAATTTCCCACAATGCACATTGCAGATTTCTATATCTGCATCCCAAATGGCATCCTTTTCACCCAAAGTAGTGCACTATGTAGAGAATAGTTTAATTTGTCACATGGCTGTGGCTGAGAACTGTAATTAGGCAGCCTGTTTTGAATCGATGTCAACATTTCCAATACAGTCCTGGGGTGTTGGTGTGTTGAATAGTCTGGTCTAGACAGAGGATGAGTCACACACGAGCCAACATGCCCGCAGGTAAGGAACGACTGGGAGAGGTAAACACTAGCTAGCTAGCTTTTTTTCCCTGTCACATTTTATACAGCCTGGCAGAGAGACAAGAGAAAAGGAAGAACACACACCTGGGTCCATGTGAAAAACACTTCATCAATTAAACACTTCTTCAATCGACTCTTCACTTGGATCAAACTAGGAAATATTCATCATGTAGCCTATTGACCAATCTGAATAACGTCCCTGGTCTGGTGTTCTGGGTTAAAGGTGGGCATTACCTGATGTACAGCTCTGACATCAGACTGACTGCTCGCTTCGGACAATGTTATGCTACAGCCATCTTTACAAGAACACCAAAGCATTAGGGACACAATGTAATGTAGCTACACTACTGTTCAAAAGTTTAGGGTCACTTAGAAATGTCCTTGTTTTCCATGAAAACATATATGAAATGAGTTGCAAAATGAATAGGAGATATAGTCAAGACGTTGACAATGTTATAAATAATGTTTTTTTTATTAAAATAATAATTGTGTCCTTCAAACTTTGCTTTTGTCAAAGAATTGCAGCAATTACAGGTTTGCAGACCTTTTGGCATTCTAGTTGTCAATTTGTTGAGGAAACCTGAAGAGATTTCACCCCATGCTTCCTGAAGCACCTCCCACAAGTTGGATTGGCTTGATGGGCACTTCTTACGTACCATATAATCAAGCTGCTCCCACAACAGCTCAATAGGGTTGAGATCCGATGACTGTGCTGGCCACTCCATTATAGAAAGAATACCAGCTGACTGCTTCTTCCCTAAATAGTTATTGCATAGTTTGGAGCTGTGCTTTGGGTCATTGGCCAGTTGTAGGAGGAAATTGGTTCCAATTAAGTGCCATCCACAGGGTATGGCACGGCGTTTCAAAATGGAATGATAGCCTTCCTTCTTCAAGATCCCTTTTACCCTGTACAAATCTCCCACTTTACCACCATCAAAGCACCCCCAGACCATCCCATTGCCTCCACCATGCTTGACAGATGGCGTCAAGCACTCCTCCAGCATCTTTTCATTTTTTTCTGCATCTCACGAATGGTCTTCTGTGTGATCTGAACACCTCAAAGTTAGATTTGTCTGTCCATAACACTTTTTTCCAATCTTTCTCTGTCCAGTGTCTGTGTTCTTTTGCCCATCTTAATTCTTTTATTTTATTGGCCAGTCTGAGATATGGCTTTTTCTTTGCAACTCTGCCTAGAAGGCCAGCATCCCGGAGTCACCTCTTCACTGTTGACTTTGAGACTGGTGTTTTGTGGGTACTATTTAATGAAGCTGCCAGTTGAGGACTTGTGAGGCGTCTGTTTCTCAAACTAGACACTCTAATGTACTTGTCCTCTTGCTCAGTTGTGCACTGGGGCCTCCCACTCCTCTTTCTATTCTGGTTAGAGCCAATTTGCGCTGTTCTGTGAAGGGAGTAGTACACAGCGTTGTACGAGATCTTCAGTTTCTTGGCAATTTCTCGCATGGAATAGCCTTCATTTCTCAGTACAAGAATAAATTGATGAGTTTCAGAAGAAAGGTCTTTGTTTCTGGCCATTTTGAGCCTGTATACGAAACAACAAATACTCCAGATACTCAACTAGTCTAAAGAAGGCCCGTTTTATTGCTTCTTTAATCAGGACAACAGTTTTCAGCTGTGCTAACATAATTGCAAAAGGGTTTTTTAATGATCAATTAAACTTTTAAAATTAGAAACTTGGATTAACTAACACAATGTGCCATTGGAACACAGGAGTGATGGTTGCTGATAATGGGCCTCTGTAGGTCTATGTAGATATTCCATAGAAAAATCTGCAGTTTCCAGCTACAATAGTCATTTACAACATGAACAATGTCTACACTGATTCTCTGATCAATTTGATGTTGTTTTAATGGACACAAAAAAATGTGCTTTTCTTTTAAAAACAAGGACATTTCTATGTGACCCCAAACTTTTGAACGGTAGTGTACGTATAGATAATGCCAATTAGGAATCCCCAGCTTCGAATTCAATGAGCTGAAGATGGAATCCACCTCTGTTTCTTTCCATGCCTCGATGCATTAGCTTGTTTCTCCAAGCTGCCAGACACCAGACACCAGAGAACTGCAGAAGGACTGCAGGGTAAACTGGGGGGTGAAAAACACTTATTTGGAGCTTCTGTGTTTGTTGTTGAGGATCTGACTGTTCTGTGAGGCAGGGAGGGAATATGTATGTTGGTGGGAAAATGACATTGATGCATTCTCAACTGGAACAAACTGTTTTATCTCACGGGTTGTCTTGTCCAGCCCGGGGCATGTTTGTTACTTCTTGGGATATCTCACACATCTACAGGGCCGAGTGAAAGTCTACACACCCCTTGCACCTTGTCTTCACATTTTGGGGGATTTTATATTTTTCCTACAGATCTACACAACCTACTCCATATTTTATTTAGAAATTATTATTATTTTTATTATTATTTTTTACCCCTTTTTCTCCCCAATTTCGGGATATACAATTGGTAGTTAGTCTTGTCCCATGGCTGCAACTCCTGCACGGACTCGGGAGAGGCGAAGGTCGAAAGCCATGCGTCCTCCGAAACACGACCCAGCAAAACCGCACCGCTTCTTGACACACTGATCGCTTAACCCGGAAGCCAGCCGCACCAGTCAAAGGAAACACCGTACAGCTGGCGACCGAAGTCAGAGTGCATGCCCCCGGCCGCCATAAGGAGTCGCTAGAGCACGCTGGAACAAGGACATCCCAGCCGGGCAAACCCTCCCCTAACCTGGACGATGTTGGGTCAATTGTGCAGTGCAGTCAGCTGCGACACAGCCCGGGATCGAACCCGGATCGGTAGTGACATCTCTACCGCTGCGTCACTCGGGAGGCGCCACTCTTGATTACGTATGTCTTCACAGCCCAGAGTTACTTCTTGTTGAAAGTCTTTTAGGCAGCCATTACAGCTGGGAAATCATTCTGAATAAGATTCTACCAAACTCTTATGGCAACATACATCCATTGTTTTTGTCAAAATTGCTCAAGCTCATTACATTTGGTTGGGAGTCATTGATGGAAGCAATATTCAAATTTTGTTTCAGATTTTCAAGCAAATTTAAGTCAGGATTGAGACTGGACCCCTCAGGAACACTCAACACCTCTTGGATACATGTGTGTTGACATAAGAGTTGTACAAGGTTGGTAGAATGTTATTCAGAATGATCCACAGCTGTAATGGCTGCTAAAGGTGCTTCCATCAAGTATTACGTCTGGAGTATGAAGACATATGCAATCCGAGACCAGAGACGAATGGCGCAGCAGTCTAAGGCACTGCATCTCAGTGCTAGAGGCATCACTACAGACCCTGGTTCGATTCCAGGCTGTATTTACAAATGGCTGTGATTGGGAGGCCCAAAGGGAAGCGCACAATTGGCCCAGCGTCATTAGGGGTTGGCCGGGGGTTGGCCGGGGTAGGCCGTCATTGTAAATAACAATTTGTTATTAATGACTGACTTTCCTAGTTAAATAAATTAATATAAATGTTATTTTAATGTGTATTAATTTAGGAACATTTTCTATAAGTTTCTTTAACTTTGGAAATGTGGAGCAGGTTGTGCAGATCTGTAGGAAAAATGTACATTTGAATCCCTTTTTAGATGTCATTTTAAGGCAGCAGAATGTGAAAGGGGTGTGTAGACTTTCACCAGCGACTACATATCTTTTCCCCTCTTTTTTAACATGAACACACTCATTGTCATCAACATGAACACACTCATTGTCATTAACATGAACACACTCATTGTCATTAACATGAACACACTCATTGTCATTAACATGAACACACTCATTGTCATTAACATAAACACACTCATTGTCATTAACATGAACACACTCATTGTCATTAACATGAACACACTCATTGTCATTAACATGAACACACTCATTGTCATTAACATGAACACACTCATTGTCATTAACATAAACACACTCATTGTCATTAACATAAACACACTCATTGTCATTAACATGAACACACTCATTGTCATTAACATGAACACACTCATTGTCATTAACATGAACACACTCATTGTCATTAACATGAACACACTCATTGTCATTAACATGAACACACTCATTGTCATTAACATGAACACACTCATTGTCATCAACATGAACACACTCATTGTCATCAACATGAACGCACTCATTGTCATCAACATGAACGCACTCATTGTCATTAACATGAACGCACTCATTGTCATTAACATAAACACACTCATTGTCATTAACATAAACACACTCATTGTCATTAACATAAACACACTCATTGTCATTAACATAAACACACTCATTGTCATTAACATGAACACACTCATTGTCATTAACATAAACACACTCATTGTCATTAACATAAACACACTCATTGTCATTAACATGAACACACTCATTGTCATCAACATGAACACACTCATTGTCATTAACATGAACACACTCATTGTCATTAACATGAACACACTCATTGTCATTAACATGAACACACTCATTGTCATTAACATGAACACATTCATTGTCATTAACATGAAATCACTGGGAATCTTATGACGTGATCGGGGTATCCCTCAATATTAAAAACTACTCATGGGCTATAAGGGACGGTGGGTGAAAAATGACTCTCATTTCTAATTTCATAACCTGTCCGATAGATTGATCTCGTGTAGGTACAATGGGCAGTAGGTACGAGGGGTGTGTGTGGTGATTGTCTGTAATTACACGCAGAGGCACATTAAGTCTGACAGATACATGGAGGCTGCTTGATGAGGGTGCCCATTTCAATTAAGGACATTAAATGAGAAAACCTTATAGAGTAGCTCCCTGCCAGACATAAGCAGAATTAATACACTGCACAGGCTCATTAACTAGCATGTTAATTGCACCCTAATTAACCATTTAGTTATTTGAGTACCCTTTTATCATTTAGTCACAGTCAAAAGGAGAAGAAATGGCAGGTATGTCATCACCTTGGTTACTAACAGTTGTAATTCATCCATCATGGGTCTTGGGTTGAAAGTAGAACAAAATTAATTTCCATTGCCTCAACAAGACAATGGAATGCAACGTCTCCACATTGAATGTGAAATTAAATGAACTGATGAAAGAGTGCTTGTAGGCCTACTCCCATATTGATGGTTGATTGGTCAAATAATGAACCTGTCACTGTAAGCAGGTGAGAGAACGTGATTAGGAAAAGGAACCAAAATGGCCGCCAAGGTGTGAGCATAGAGAGAAGATCTTTGTATCTGTGCCATTATGACGTCTATGACAGTACATTTTCTTCTTCTCGATTGGCTGATCCCTCCTGATGTCCCGGTTAGACATGACTCCAACAGGGTGCAACCTTTCTTCTATGAAAAAAGAAATCCCCAATGTATTTACAGGGACTGGCCAAGAAAAGAGAGACCACTGGCCAGTGTGATTCTACTATTTATTACACATATTACATTCTTAAATACAAATGATTCACTCAACAGTTCTTGCATAGAGATATTACAATACCAATTTAAAAAAGAATTATGAAACAAACCAGTAACAAAAATAAATCTTTCCTTTTTCCATAATAAAGAACATTGTCATACTAACATCATAGAAATAATAATTTTGAAAACACTTTGTACAGCAAAGAAAAGGAGTAAGAACGAGAGTACAGTCAGGAATATGGGTGGGGGGCGCTGGTAGGAAAAGGTGCTGTTTCACTAAGGATGGTCTACAATACATTTTCATTTACTCCAACACAAAGCAGTCATTTACTCCCACACAAAGCAGTGATTTACTCCCACACAAAGCAGTGATTTACTCCCACACAAAGCAGTGATTTACTCCCACACAAAGCAGTGATTTACTCCCACACAAAGCAGTGATTTACTCCCACACAAAGCAGTGAAAGCCATTGTTGTATAACCAAGTTCTGATGCACAAAGACAAGTTAAAAATGACGTGTCGACTGCAGACACAAAGTAAATGTGAAATGTTTTCTCTGTTTCAGTAGTTCTTTGAATGTTTTTACTAACTTACTGACGTGTCTCTGATCACAAACAGGAAACGTGATGCGTCTCTGACCGGAACCTGGAAACAGGAAATACATCAACACTGGTGTGTGCATAATGATGTTTCAGGGAGACGAATTTGGGACGTAACATCCAAAGTTCATGTGGTGGTCAGACAGCTGACATGGGAGTGGGCTTGAAGATGAGGACCGAGTGCACAGCAAACACCTGTCATACAGTACATCAAGATGCAGTGTATAGCTACCCACAACTGTAAAACAATCCAAATGCCTGTCTTTCTTTTAAATGTCGTAACAAATTGTAGTGCTGAATTATACCGACTGAATGTGAGGTGATTCATTATTGTTAAAATTTGACCTCCCTTTTTTCTCTACAATTTTGATATTATCTCATCGCTGCATCTTCCCAACAGGCTCGGGAGGCAAAGGTGGAGTCATGTGTCCTCCGAAACATGACCCACCTAACCGCGCTCCTTAACATCCGCAATAATGTGTCAGAGGAAACACCATTCAACTGGTGACCAAGGTCAGCCTGCAGGCATCCGGCCTGTCACAAGGAGTCGCTAGAGCACGATGAGCCAAGTAAAGATCCCCCGGCCAAACCCTTCCCTAAACCAAACCCTCCCCTAAACCGGGCAATGCTGAGCCAATTGTGCAATTATGAGACTCCCGGGCACAGCCTGGGAACGAACCCGGGTCTGTAGTAACACCTCTTGCAGCGCCACTCGGCAGGCCAGAATGAAGCTTCATTTTGACTCTGCTTTGGATGAGCCTCCCCAAATGTGAACTCTGTTCAAGAACACAGTGAATCTTGTTGTACAATAAGAAAAAAAGATTATATCACAATCAACATCTCAGTAATCAACTGGTAGCTAGCATTTACAGAGAGAACTTACATGAGACCATTTAGTTAAGTTGTTGTCTTGACGGTTTCACCCTGGAATACTGAAAGGTCTGAACACAGCGAGCTGCCAATAGAGGAAACATTAAATCACAGTCCCAACTACTCTAAAACCTTTGTTGCTTGTTTCTTGCTGTGTTTCCTACAATAAAACGGGTTTTGATTCTGATCAACCACCACAACGGTGCATTTTTTGGTCTTTCATGCTGGTTTATTGGAACCAATCAGACACATGGATATTGGACAGTAGGCCTCAAGGGAGATTGTGGTAAAGGTTTGATATACACAGAACATTATTACCGGGTTCCTCTTTTGGTCTCTTCCTAGTAGTTTATACAAATCATTGAGATGTCGTGTGCAATGCATTCAACCTCCCTGCGTGTGTTTGTGCACAGTTAATCTAGATGGGCCTGGAGGTCTGGGTTGTGTTCATCCAGGACCACTGTAGCAAAAGGTTTTAAAACGTCAATACGGTAGCTTGTTTCACACATTCATTTCCTCCCTACTGAACATGACCCTGGAGTTTGCGAGTAGCAGGACAGGAGGCTGACACTTTCTGGCAAACTAGAGTAGTTGGGAAGTCTCACTCCGAGGAGAGGAGAGGAGAGGAGGAGAGGAGAGAGAGAGAGAGAGAAGTTGGGAAGTCTCACTCCATTGAGAGGAGAGGAGAGGAGAGAGAGAAGTTGGGAAGTCTCACTCCATTGAGTCCCGTTAGAGGGCTGACCGGCGCTGACCAGCACTGCTAAGGGAGCAGAATTCACTCCACATTACCTCGATGACCCTGCTGTCAACGTGCCCTCCCATTGGCCAATGTCAGCCAATTCAGTGGGCAGCTCTGAGAGGCTAGCGCTGGATGATGCTAACAGCTAACGGAGCAGATGTCTATATGGCAAATGGCAAGGGGCTAGCAAAAAAATGTCAACAGCGAGCTAATGTTTGTCTGTCTTCTCGCCAAGTGATGTGTGCGTTTCTGCACCTTCCAATTCTTACACAGTTCAGGGTGAGGAAAGATGACGGTGATGATAATAATGAAGAGAAGACAAAATGAAAGTGAATCCCACTGCCTGGCTTGTGCTTACCAGTACCACCGATATGACTGCACAGCAATCCGACTGCCTGGCTTGTGCTTACCAGTACCACCGATATGACTGCACAGCAATCCGACTGCCTGGCTTGTGCTTACCAGTACCACCGATATGACTGCACAACAATCCCACTGCCTGGCTTGTGCTTACCAGTACCACCGATATGACTGCACAACAATCCCACTGACCTTTCTGGGTGCTAATGCCATGCAGACAGACAACAGTACAATCACAATAACTCACTCACTCACCCTCCAAAAAACCTTTAACCGTAAGAAGAAGAATCCTCCCTCCACATTAAATACATTTCCCACATCCCACCTTGACTAGAAGCATCTCGGCCTATTGAAATGAACTGTAGACATGAGCAGAATTCTGTTAGAAATGTGAGGGCCGACAAAGTCTCTGTCTGTATGCTTTTGTTGCCCTCCGTAGTTCTGTAGGGGGGTTGGCCAAGTACTCTCATAGACCAATGTGTCATTTCAAGCATGTTGAAGAGTTCATAGGCTTGGTACTTTGATGTTCAGGATCTGTGCGCTCCAAAATGAACTGTTCTCAGCAAAACATATAGGGAAAGAGAAGAGATTTTAGAAAATAAATTAAGTAACCTGTACACATCATTTACGATATCCTTTGCAGTCTGTGCTTCGGTAGCTGTTTTGCTACTTGTCTTTCGCGTGTGCATATGGCAGTCCACACAAGAACAGTATGTGTCCAAGCCAACGTTTGCTGAGTTTCAAGACTTTCCTGTTCAAGACCGAAGGGTTTACAAATGACATTTTTTACAAAAGTTTCAAAAGTGTCGCTGCGCAGCTGTGGAGGGGAACTCAGAGAGGAGGCAGAGAGGAGATAGAGAGGAGGCAGAGAGGAGGCAGAGAGGAGACAGAGAGGAGACAGAGAGGAGACAGAGAGGAGGCAGAGAGGAGACAGAGAGGAGACAGAGAGGAGGCAGAGAGGAGGCAGAGAGGAGACAGAGAGGAGGCAGAGAGGAGACAGAGAGGAGGCAGAGAGGAGACAGAGAGGAGACAGAGAGGAGGCAGAGAGGAGACAGAGAGGCGGCAGAGAGGCGGCAGAGAGGAGGCAGAGAGGAGACAGAGAGGAGACAGAGAGGAGGCAGAGAGGAGGCAGAGAGGAGACAGAGAGGAGACAGAGAGGAGACAGAGAGGAGGCAGAGAGGAGGCAGAGAGGAGATAGAGAGGAGGCAGAGAGGAGGCGTAGAGGAGGCAGAGAGGAGGCAGAGAGGAGACAGAGAGGAGGCAGAGAGGAGACAGAGAGGAGGCAGAGAGGAGGCAGAGAGGAGGCAGAGAGGATACAGAAGAGAGGAGACAGAAGAGAGGAGACAGAGAGGAGACAGAGAGGAGGCAGAGAGGAGGCAGAGAGGAGGCAGAGAGGAGGCAGAGAGGAGACAGAGAGGAGGCAGAGAGGAGGCAGAGAGGAGACAGAGAGGAGACAGAGAGGAGGCAGAGAGGAGACAGAGAGGAGACAGAGAGGAGACAGAGAGGAGGCAGAGAGGAGGCAGAGAGGAGGCAGAGAGGAGTGCATCTGGAGAATAGGAGTATGAATATTATAGTTCAATGTGGTCATCAGTTGTCTGACCAGGGACTGGGTCAATGTCTTCCAGTTGACCTTTGACTCCTTACAAGAGGAGTTTGACTGGGTTGGCTTTGCAAAGTAGCCTTGTCCTGTGGTTGTTTGCAGAAAATGGGACGACAACTCTTCTACTCTTTATACGACACAAGCGTCAGCCGGTATTGTGTTACTGTCTCCAGGCAGAATCCCCATCTGGCAGTATCAGATTTCCAGGACTCGGGTGAGGCAGAGCTGCTTTGGGAACAACATTAGACCAGACTGTCTGTTTATCTGTCTGTACAAAAACACCATGATTCCGTGCCCAATGCAGCCCCACAGACCCTGTCCGTTTGTCTTGCTCTCCCATGTCTCCCAAGGCTGATCCGATCCTTGATCTGATGCAACCAAGATTTTGATTGAACTCTCTCTCTCAGTACCCTTTTCAACACAACGGTGACGTTCACCTCCATCTTCACCTCTCCTCTTCTCGCTCTCCTCCTCTCCCTCTCTTCTCCCTCCACCTCCTCAGATATGCCTTTTCATGTGTAGCGCCAAATGGTCCGACCGTGAGAAACACCTGCGGAACGGACAGAAATGATGTCGTTAGCTTGTTGCAATAGTAGGAGGAACTATTGTTGAGTCAACAGTCTAACTGCTGCTGTTAGCTAGTCGCTAGTGCGTCAAGGCAATTCTAATGCACATGCAATTAAACATGTATGACGAATTCATAATCAACATTTCAATCCACGTTTTCAACAGGGCCGGTAATGACTGCAGCTGCATTCTGAATAGGACTGGAATCTGTACATGGATCTGTTCAACCAGTGGTGGAGAAGCAACACAAACAACGTTTGTTCTACCATTAAGGCACAATTAGTTGAGCTGTCTGCCTGTATAAGAAATGCAACACAAACAACATTAGAACTAAATCAGTACAACATATTGAAATTGGACTCATACATTTGTTCGAGGCCAACGTCAACAGAGTAAAACATGAAATCACATTATGTACTAAATCTGTATATTTTATTCAATCATATTCATCACTTTTTCTTCTTTACTTTCCTCATTGCTACAAATAAGGTAATATTTATGTCTGACTCATTCATCTGGATGAATGGAGATGTTGGACACACACAGGACAGGGAGGTGAGGTGACACACAGGTCCCTGTCTGACTCCTACGTCTGGATGAATGGAGTTGTTGGACACACACAGGACAGGGAGGTGAGGTGACACACAGGTCCCTGTCTGACTCCTACGTCTGGATGAATGGAGATGTTGGAAACACAGGTCCTGTCTGACTCCTACGTCTGGATGAATGGAGATGTTGGACACACAGGTCCCTGTCTGACTCATACGTCTGGATGAATGGAGATGTTGGACACACACAGGACAGGGAGGTGAGGTGACACACAGGTCCTGTCTGACTCCTACGTCTGGATGAATGGAGATGTTGGAAACACAGGTCCTGTCTGACTCATTCATCTGGATGAATGGAGATGTTGGACACACACAGGACAGGGAGGTGAGGTGACACACAGGTCACTGTCTGACTCCTACGTCTGGATGAATGGAGATGTTGGAAACACAGGTCCTGTCTGACTCATACGTCTGGATGAATGGAGATGTTGGAAACACAGGTCCCTGTCTGACTCCTACGTCTGGATGAATGGAGATGTTGGACACACTGGTCCCTGTCTGACTCATACGTCTGGATGAATGGAGATGTTGGACACACTGGTCCCTGTCTGACTCATACGTCTGGATGAATGGAGATGTTGGACACACTGGTCCCTGTCTGACTCATACGTCTGGATGAATGGAGATGTTGGACACACTGGTCCCTGTCTGACTCATACGTCTGGATGAATGGAGATGTTGGACACACACAGGACAGGGAGGTGAGGTGACACACAGGTCCTGTCTGACTCATACGTCTGGATGAATGGAGAGGTTAGACACACACAGGACAGGGAGGTGAGGTGACACACAGGTCCCTGTCTGACTCCTACGTCTGGATGAATGGAGTTGTTGGACACACACAGGACAGGGAGGTGAGGTGACACACAGGTCCCTGTCTGACTCCTACGTCTGGATGAATGGAGTTGTTGGACACACACAGGACAGGGAGGTGAGGTGACACACAGGTCCTGTCTGACTCATTCGTCTGGATGAATGGAGATGTTGGACACACAGGTCCTGTCTGACTCATTCGTCTGGATGAATGGAGATGTTGGACACACACAGGACAGGGAGGTGAGGTGACACACAGGTCCTGTCTGACTCATTCGTCTGGATGAATGGAGGTGAGGTGACACACAGGTCCCTGTCTGACTCCTACGTCTGGATGAATGGAGTTGTTGGACACACACAGGACAGGGAGGTGAGGTGACACACAGGTCCCTGTCTGACTCCTACGTCTGGATGAATGGAGATGTTGGAAACACAGGTCCTGTCTGACTCCTACGTCTGGATGAATGGAGATGTTGGACACACAGGTCCCTGTCTGACTTCTACGTCTGGATGAATGGAGATGTTGGACACACTGGTCCCTGTCTGACTCATACGTCTGGATGAATGGAGATGTTGGACACACTGGTCCCTGTCTGACTCATACGTCTGGATGAATGGAGATGTTGGACACACTGGTCCCTGTCTGACTCATACGTCTGGATGAATGGAGATGTTGGACACACTGGTCCCTGTCTGACTCATACGTCTGGATGAATGGAGATGTTGGACACACACAGGACAGGGAGGTGAGGTGACACACAGGTCCTGTCTGACTCATACGTCTGGATGAATGGAGAGGTTAGACACACACAGGACAGGGAGGTGAGGTGACACACAGGTCACTGTCTGACTCATACGTCTGGATGAATGGAGATGTTGGAAACACAGGTCCTGTCTGACTCCTACGTCTGGATGAATGGAGATGTTGGACACACAGGTCCCTGTCTGACTCATACGTCTGGATGAATGGAGATGTTGGACACACACAGGACAGGGAGGTGAGGTGACACACAGGTCCCTGTCTGACTCATACGTCTGGATGAATGGAGATGTTAAACACACACAGGACAGGGAGGTGAGGTGACACACAGATGAGGTGTTGTTGTGAAAATCAACATACTGTATTACTGTACAGCTAAGACAAGATGAGGTAAACACTGGTGCCCCAAGCTCCTCACACGTTGTCATGGTAATATAGTCTCCTATAAAAAAAGAATAACCTGAGGGCTCTGAACAGTTGTCATGGTAATATAGTCTCCTATAGACACCAGTATAACCTGAGGATTCTGAACAGTTGTCATGGTAATATAGGCTCCTTGAGACAACAGTATAACCTGAGGGTTCTGAACAGTTGTCATGGTAATATAGTCTCCTATAGACAAATGTAGAACCTAAAGGTTCAGAACAGTTGTCATGGTAATATAGTCTCCTATAGACACCAGTATAACCTGAGGGTTCTGAACAGTTGTCATGGTAATATAGGCTCCTTGAGACAACAGTATAACCTGAGGGTTCTGAACAGTTGTCATGGTAATATAGTCTCCTATAGACAAATATAGAACCTAAAGGTTCAGAACAGTTGTCATGGTAATATAGTCTCCTATAGACACCAGTATAACCTAAAGGTTCTGAACAGTTGTCATGGTAATATAGGCTCCTTGAGACAACAGTATAACCTGAGGGTTCTGAACAGTTGTCATGGTAATATAGGCTCCTTGAGACAACAGTATAACCTGAGGGTTCTGAACAGTTGTCATGGTAATATAGGCTCCTTGAGACAACAGTATAACTTGAGGTCTCAGAACAGTTGGACAGTGGATCTCTGTGTTTTTACTACACTTCTGATGTTTTTCTACATTTCTGTAAGTCTTTACATTTCTTAAGGACTGGAAGACCAGCTCCTGGTGGGCTAAAATTCATCCTTATCAAAACAAATCAAACAGTTGGGAGCAAAATGCAAACACATTGGAATCTAGACGGGACCCTGCAATGAATTTCTTAGTAAAGTTCATTTTTGTAATCTTTTTTTTAGGCCTCTTTTAAGGCGTTCAAGTCCTCCCAACTTGACGGGTGTCTTTCTGATCTTTATGGTCTGGACTTAACATCACTACTATATGCCCTGTTCTACAGTGTTGCTTACTAGGGCTGGCTGCATCAGTCTGTTAAGTACTGTAACTGCCTTGCCAAACACTGGGCTTGAGTAACGCATGCCTCACCTTCAGAGTCGATACACTTAACAGGCTTGTGTTGCTGTGTGTGTATGTGTGTGTGTGTGTGTGTCTGTGTGTCTGTGTGTCTGTGTGTGTGTGTCTGTGTGTGTGTGTCTCTGTGTGTGTGTGTGTGTGTGTCTGTGTCTGTGTCTGTGTCTGTCTGTGTGTGTGTCTGTGTCTGTGTGTGTGTGTGTGTGTGTGTGTGTGTGTGTGTGTGTCTGTGTCTGTGTCTGTGTGTGTGATGCGTTTGTGTTTTGACATACCTGTCACAGTGGTCACACTTAAAAGGCTTTGCGCCCGTGTGTTTGCGGTAGTGTCTCGTCAGCTCATCGCTCCGGGCGAACCGCCACTCACAGCCCTCCCATGAGCACTTGTAGGGCTTCTCACCTGAGGACAGAAACAAACACTCCTGTTCAGTACTCATCCACCAATCACACGCATGTTTAACACTTATCCACCAATCATACGGATGGTTACAGCAAGCATCCACCAATCCCACCGCCCCCATCTCACGTATTAGAGTCTGATTATTACCACCTCGGTAAACTGATATAACCATTAGAGTTTATGATAAACAGGATCGACGTTGGGCTCAGTCAACTAGATGGGGGCATATTCCCACCGTACTGTGTTTCACATGCAGCTGAGTTGATAGGAGACTTCCATTTAGGAGTGAGTGTGTGTGTCTGTAGGAGCAGACTGGCCATCTGGCATTTCGGGCAAATGCCAGAAGGGCTGGTTCATTTTTTGCCCATTGGGCCTGTCTGACTTGGGGGGTTTTTTGCGCAAAATTATAATTTGTCAAATAATGGGCGTCTTAAGGAAAACATGAGCCGCTGTGTTAGAAACGCCATGGCTGATTCTGGTGCCAGTCTGCCCCTGTGTGTGTGTGTGTGTGTGTGTGTGTGTGTGTGTGTGTGTGTGTGTGTGTGTGTGTGTGTGAGAGAGAGAGAGAGAGAGAGACACACATGTTAGGTGTGTGTGTGTAGTGTGTTTTCATGGATGCGGAGGGGTTCCCAGTGGTCTCTTATCCTGCTGAACGGGCAGAAATGAAAAGGAGGAGAAGAGGAGGAGGAGAAGGGCAGAGATACTGGTGGGAGGTGTGTAGTAATTAGGCCAATGGTGTTGCTTAATGGGAGTTACTCTATATTTACAATCTGCCAGCTGCATGCCTCTCTAAGGAGATGTCACACACATCCACCAATCATCCCAACTAGACCGCATAACATAGACATCAGACTAAATACAGTCTCATAGAGACATCAGACTAAACACAGTCTCATAGAGACATCAGACTAAATACAGTCTCATAGAGACATCAGACTAAACACAGTCTCATAGAGACATCAGACTAAACACAGTCTCATAGAGACATCAGACTAAATACAGTCTCATAGAGACATCAGACTAAACACAGTCTCATAGAGACATCAGACTAAACACAGTCTCATAGAGACATCAGACTAAATACAGTCTCATAGAGACATCAGACTAAACACAGTCTCATAGAGACATCAGACTAAACACAGTCTCATAGAGACATCAGACTAAACACAGTCTCATAGAGACATCAGACTAAACACAGTCTCATAGAGACATCAGACTAAACACAGTCTCATAGAGACATCACACTATGGGACAAGAAAAAACCCTCCCCTAACCCGGACGACGCTGGGCCAATTGTGTGCCGGCTGTGCATCAGCCTGACCGCTGTGCCACTCAGGAGGGCAATGCTTTTAAGTAGTTGATGACATGTGTGTCAGTGTTTGTTGGTTTGTACTAGTCTACAGCACTATATATAATCTATATACTATAATATAACCTATATAATATATATATATATATACACTATAATATAAATACTATAATATAACCTATATAATATATATATTATAATATAACCTATATAATAGATATATATATATACACTATAATATAAATACTATAATATAACCTATATAATATATATATATATACACTATAATATAAATACTATAATATAACCTATATAATATATATATTATAATATAACCTATATAATATATATATATATATATATATATATATATATATATATATATATATATATATATATATATATATATATATATATACTATAAAACAACCTGTATAATAGATATACAATAATATATATATATATATATATATACTATAACCTTTATACTATAACATAACCTATATAATATAATCTATATACTATAATATAACTTATATAACATAACCTTTATAATATAATATATATATAGTATAATATAACCTATATAGTATCATCTACATACTATAATATAACCTATATAATATATATACTATAATATAACCTACATAATATAATATCATCTATATACTATAGTATAACTTATATTATATAACCTATATAATATATATACTATAATATAACCTACATAAATTATAGTATATAGATATTATATTAACTTATATTATATAACTTATATAGAATCATCTATATACTATAATATAACATATAATATAACCTATATATCAAAATCTATATACTATAATATATATACTATAATATAACCTATAGAATATATATATATATTTATATATTACTATAACCTATATACTATAATATAACCTATATAATATAACCTATATAATATAACCTATATAATATATATATATATATATACTATAATATAACTTTTATAATATAACCTATATAATATATATACTATAATATCACTTTTATAATATAACCTATATAATATATATACTATAATATAACTTATATAATATAACCTATATAATATTCAAAATATAATATAACCTATATAATATATATACTATAGTATAACTTATATAATATAACCTATATAATATATATAATATAATATAACCTATATAGTATATATATACTATAATATAACTTATATAATATAACCTATATAATATATATAATATAATCTAACCTATTTAATATATATACTATAATATAACTTATATAATATAACCTATATAATATATATACTATAATATAACTTATATAATATAACCTATATAATATATATAATATAATATAACCTATATAGTATATATATACTATAATATAACTTATATAATATAACCTATATAATATATATAATATAATCTAACCTATTTAATATATATACAGTATACTATAATATAACTTATATAATATAGCCTATATAATATATATACTATAATATAACTTATATAATATAGCCTATATAATAGCTCCCCGGGTGTTTGGATGGTTTAATGAGGCACGGTTTGTTCCAGCAGTTGTCACACGTTTTATATCTCTCTTCAAGAGCTCCATCCAATCCACATAACACTTGCTTCATCAGCTTTCAGAATGCAATTAAGAAAGGAAGGAAGCATTTTGTGGTTTGCAGTGCTTTTATAATGACCTGCCTGCTATCTCCCCAACCGAGCTGCTGAAGAACGGAAAGGTACATTACCATAATAAAGCAAATGGGATGACGTGTGTCGGCAGGTGAAGATATATTTAGGAGGACTAGCCCCCTCTTCCTCCTGGGGCCAGCCTTCTTTGGTGTTACTCTGATGTTGTCCATAAGGAATTCACTACTCAACTACTTAAAATACCAGAGGCCATTCTTAAATTCAGAGGCTAGCTGAGTGGTAGGTAACAGAGGACATTCTTATCTTTAGAGGGTAGCTGAGTGGTTGGCAACAGAGGCCATTCTTATCTTTAGAGGCTAGCTGAGTGGTTGGTAATAGAGGCCATTCTTATCTTTAGAGGCTAGCTGAGTGGTAGGTAACAGAGGCCATTCTTATCTTTAGAAGCTAGCTGAGTGGTTGGTAACAGAGGCCATTCTTATCTTTAGAGGCTAGCTGAGTGGCTGGTAAGAGGCCATTCTTATCTTTAGAGGCTAGCTGAGTGGTAGGTAACAGAGACCATTCTTATCTTTAGAGGCTAGCTGAGTGGTAGGTAACAGAGGCCATTCTTATCTTTAGAGGCTAGCTGAGTGGTTGGTAACAGAGACCATTCTTATCTTTAGAGGCTAGCTGAGTGGTTGGTAAAAGAGGCCATTCTTATCTTTAGAGGCTAGCTGAGTGGTTGGTAATAGAGGCCATTCTTATCTTTAGAGGCTAGCTGAGTGGTTGGTAATAGAGGCCATTCTTATCTTTAGAGGCTAGGTTGAGTGGTAGGTAACAGAGGCCATTCTTATCTTTAGAGGCTAGCTGAGTGGTAGGTAACAGAGGCCATTCTTATCTTTAGAGGCTAGCTGAGTGGTTGGTAACAGAGACCATTCTTATCTTTAGAGGCTAGCTGAGTGGTTGGTAAAAGAGGCCATTCTTATCTTTAGAGGCTAGCTGAGTGGTTGGTAACAGAGGCCATTCTTATCTTTAGAGGCTAGCTGAGTGGTAGGTAACAGAGGCCATTCTTATCTTTAGAGGCTAGCTGAGTGGTAGGTAACAGAGGCCATTCTTATCTTTAGAGGCTAGCTGAGTGGTTGGTAACAGAGACCATTCTTATCTTTAGAGGCTAGCTGAGTGGTTGGTAAAAGAGGCCATTCTTATCTTTAGAGGCTAGCTGAGTGGTTGGTAACAGAGGCCATTCTTATCTTTAGAGGCTAGCTGAGTGGTTGGTAATATAGGCCATTCTTATCTTTAGACGCTAGCTGAGTGGTAGGCAACAGAGGCCATTCTTATCTTTAGAGGCTAGCTGGGTGGTTGGTAACAGAGGCCATTCTTATCTTTAGAGGCTAGCTTTGTGGTAGGTAACAGAGGTACAAGGTGTGTAACAGAGTACTTATCACTCACATCCAACTCATTCCCCAAAACAGGTTCACATTTCCCCTATCCTCCCCTCTCCTCTAGCCCCATCCTCCTCTCTCCTCTAGCCCCATCCTCCCCTCTCCTCTAGCCCATCCTCCCCTCTCCTCTAGCCCCATCCTCCCCTCTCCTCTAGCCCCATCCTCCTCTCTCCTCTAGCCCCATCCTCCCCTCTCCTCTAGCCCCATCCTCCCCTCTCCTCTAGCCCCAACCTCCTCTGTCCTCTAGCCCCATCCTCCCCTCTCCTCTAGCCCCATCCTCCCCTCCCCTTTCTAGCTCCATCCTCCCCTCTCCTCTAGCCCCATCCTCCCCTCTCCTCTAGGCCCATCCTCCTCTGTCCTCTAGGCCCATCCTCCCCTCTCCTCTAGCCCCATCCTCCTCTCTCCTCTAGCCCCATCCTCCTCTGTCCTCTCCTCTCCTCCTCTGTCCTCTCCTCTCCTCTCTTCCTCTGTCCTTTTCTCTAGCCCCATCCTCCGCTCTCATCTGTCCTTTCCTCTCCTCTAGCCCCATCCTCCTCTGTCCTTTCCTCTCCTCCTCTGTCCTCTCCTCTAGCCCCATCCTCCTCTCTCCTCTAGCCCCATCCTCCTCTGTCCTTTCCTCTCCTCCTCTGTCCTCTCCTCTAGCCCCATCCTCCGCTCTTATCGGTCCTTTCCTCTCCTCTAGTTCCATCCTCCCCTCTCTTCTGTCATTTCCTCTCCTCTCCTCTAGCCCCATCCTCCCCTCTGACCTTTCCTCTCCTCTAGCCCCATCCTCCCCTCTCCTCTGTCCTTTCCTCTCCTCTCCTCTGTCCTTTACTCTCTTCTAGCCCCTTCCTCTCCTCTCCTCTAGCCCCATCCTCCCCTCTCCTCTGTCATTTCCTTTCCTCTCCTCTCCTCTGTCCTTTCCTCTCCTCTAGCCCCTTCCTCTCCTCTCCTCTAACCCCATCCTCTCCTCTGTCCTTTCCTCTCATCTAGCCCATCCTCCCCTCTGTCATTTCCTCTCCTCTAGCCCCATCCTCCCCTCTGTCCTTTCCTCTCCTCTAGCCCCATCCTCTCCTCTGTCCCTTCCTCTCCTGTAGCCCCATCCTCCCATCTCCTCTGTCCTCTCCTCTCCTCTAGCCCCATCCTACCCTCTGTCATTTCCTCTCCTGTAGCCCCATCCCCCCCTCTCCTCTCCTCTCCTCTCCTCTAGCCCCATCCTCTCCTCTCCTTTGTCCTTTCCTCTCCTCTAGCCCCATCCTCCCCTCTGTCCTTTCCTCTCCTCTAGCCGCATCCTATCCTCTCCTCTGTCCTTTCCTCTCCTCTAGCCCCATCCTCCCCTCTGTCCTTTCCTCTCCTCTATCCCCATCCTCTCCTCTCCTCTGTCCCTTCCTCTCCTGTAGCCCCATCCTCCCCTCTCCTCTCCTCCCCTCTGTCCTTTCCTCTCCTCTAGCCCCATCCTCCCCTCTGACCTTTCCTCTTCTCTAGCCCCATCCTCTCCTCTCCTCTCCTCTTCTCTGTCCTTTCCACTCCTCTAGCCCCATCCTATCCTCTGTCCTTTCCTCTAGCCCAAGCCTTTCCTCTCCTCTAGCCCCATCCTTCCCTCTCCTCTCCTCTGTCCTTTCCTCTCCTCTAGCCCCATCCTCCCCTCTGTCCTTTCCTCTCCTCTATCCCCATCCTCTCCTCTGTCCCTTCCTCTCCTGTAGCCCCATCCTCCCCTCTCCTCTCCTCCCCTCTGTCCTTTCCTCTCCTCTAGCCCCATCCTCCCCTCTGACCTTTCCTCTCCTCTAGCCCCATCCTCTCCTCTCCTCTCCTCTTCTCTGTCCTTTCCACTCCTCTAGCCCCATCCTATCCTCTGTCCTTTCCTCTAGCCCAAGCCTTTCCTCTCCTCTAGCCCCATCCTTCCCTCTCCTCTCCTCTGTCCTTTCCTCTCCTCTAGCCCCATCCTCTCCTCTCCTCTCCCCTCCTCTGTCCTTTCCTCTCCTCTAGCCCCATCCTCTCCTCTGTCCTTTCCTCTAGCCCAAGCCTTTCCTCTCCTCTAGCCCCATCCTTCCCTCTCCTCTCCTCTAGCCCAAGCCTTTCCTCTCCTCTAGCCCCATCCTCTCCTCTCCCCTCCTCTGTCCTTTCCTCTCCTCTGTCCTTTCCTCTCCTCTAGCCCCATCCTCTCCTCTGTCATTTCCTCTCCTCTAGCCCCATCCTCTCCTCTCCTCTGTCCTTTCCTCTCCTCCCCTCTGTCCTTTCCTCTAGCCCCATCCTCCTCTTTCCTCTGTCCTTTCCTCTCCTCTAGCCCCATCCTCCCCTCTGTCATTTCCTCTCCTTTAGCCCCATCCCCCCCTCTGTCCTTTCCTCTCCTCTAGCCCCATCCTCCCCTCTCCTCTGTCCTTTCCTCTCCTTTAGCCCCATCCTCCCCTCTGTCCTTTCCTCTCCTCTAGCCCCATCCTCCCCTCTCCTCTGTCCTTTCCTCTCCTCTAGCCCATCCTCTCCTCTCCTCTGTCCCTTCCTCTCCTGTGACCCCATCCTCCCCTCTCCTCTCCCATTTCCTCTCCTGTAGCCCAATCCTCCCCTCTCCTCTCCTCTGTCCTTTCCTCTCCTGTAACCCCATTCTCCCCTCTCCTCTCCTCTGTCATTTCCTCTCCTGTAGCCCCATCCTCCCCTCTCCTTTCCTCTATCCTTTCCTCTCCTCTAGCCCCATCCTCCCCTCTCCTTTCCTCTGTCCTTTCCTCTCCTCTAGCCCCATCCTCCCCTCTGTCATTTCCTCTCCTGTAGCCCCATCCTCCCCTCTCCTCTCCTCTCCTCTGTCCTTTCCTCTCCTCTAGCCATATCCTCCCGTCTCCTCTCCTCTAACCTTAAAAACAAGAGAGGCAGATTTAGGTCTGGCCCACTCCCTCCCTCCCTCACACCGGCCAATTATAGTCCCGGGAGGCATGGATGCCTGACTCAGTCTCCTAGCAACCGGGTAAGGGATGAAACACGAGGAGGAGGCAGCTAGTGCAGCTGGCTGGATCTGGCATTGGCAGCACACGCCGCTGTGCCACCAGCCAATTACCACTCACGCTGGCAGAGGAGAATGCAGTTGCCTAGCAACCTGCACTGTAACGCTGTACATTCTTGATGGGGGTAGGGGGTGTGGTGGTTGTGAGGGGGGAGGCATAGTGGAGACAGCATCGATACAGGCTGAGACCAGTGCCTAGAACACAGCAGATAACCACTCCAGCTACACACTCCTCCATTGATAGCCTATGGTTGCCTAGCAACACACACACACATACACACAACCCAGCCTCTCAGGTGGCTGAGTTGTGGTTAACTGCATTTTCTCCATTAGCTGGAGATGGACCGGGGTATCGTGGTCTCTGAGGTCATTATGGGGGCACTGGGAAAGCACTTTACAGACCAGTACTACTCACTCCTACACGTTTACTGTTACACTAGTCAATGCTGGCTCCCTTTATATGAGCAGAGAGGGAGAGTGTGTGGATGTGTGTGCATGTGTGTGAGAGAAAGGGAGAGATGGAGGAGACAGAGAGAGGAGGGGAGGAGGCAGGACAGAGAGGGAGTGTGTGTGGGTGTGTGTGAGAGAAAGGGAGAGATGGAGGAGACAGAGAGAGGAGGGGAGGAGGTAGGACAGAGAGGGACGTGTTTGACTCTTCCCCTCTTCAAAATCGAATTGCACAATTCCTTATCTGCGTTGAAACCTCCATTCATAAAACTCACTGCAGGGACGTGTAATTTACACAAAGTCTGCTTGATTCCAGCTCTACTGTGAATCTCTTCTCTGTCAGTCATTTATGGGAATAACAAGTGAAGAAAAGAGGGGTTTGAGTAACACCGTCTCTTAAGTCATGCCCTGATGATTAAACGAGTGGAGGCCCATGGCACTATGTCTCAGACTGAAGTGTTCCTACCTCTCCTCCTCAGTGCTCGGTCCCTGTCTTGGTGCTGTCACTAAAGTAACTATTTCAGCTAGCTATAACAGTGACCCTGTGCTTTTAGAGTCAGCATGTCACGTAACAGTACAGGTGGACTGAGATGTTCCTACCTCTCCTCTTCAGTGCTCGGTCCCTGTCTTGGTGCTGTCACTAAAGTAACTATTTCAGCTAGCTATAACAGTGACCCTGTGCTTTTAGAGCCAGCATGTCACGTAACAGTACAGGTGGACTGAGATGTTTCTACCTCTCCTCCTCAGTGCTCGGTCCCTGTCTTGGTGCTTTATGTCTCTGAGTGACTAAAACACGTGTTCCAGCTATATCCCTCACGCTCGTTCACGTGTTCCAGCTATATCCCTCACTCTCGTTCACCTGTTCCAGCTATATCCCTCACGCTCGTTCACGTGTTCCAGCTATATCCCTCACGCTCGTTCACGTGTTCCAGCTATATCCCTCACTCTCTTTCACGTGTTCCAGCTATATCCCTCACTCTCTTTCACGTGTTCCAGCTATATCCCTCACGCTCGTTCACGTGTTCCAGCTATATCTCTCACGCTCGTTCACGTGTTCCAGCTATATCCCTCACTCTCTTTCACGTGTTCCAGCTATATCCCTCACTCTCTTTCACGTGTTCCAGCTATATCCCTCACGCTCGTTCACGTGTTCCAGCTATATCCCTCACTCTCTTTCACGTGTTCCAGCTATATCCCTCACTCTCTTTCACGTGTTCCAGCTATATCCCTCACGCTCGTTCACGTGTTCCAGCTATATCCCTCACTCTCGTTCACCTGTTCCAGCTATATCCCTCACGCTCGTTCACGTGTTCCAGTTATACCCCTCACGCTCGTTCACGTGTTCCAGCTATATCCCTCACGCTCGTTCACGTGTTCCAGCTATATCCCTCACGCTCGTTCACGTGTTCCAGCTATATCCCTCACGCTCGTTCACGTGTTCCAGCTATATCCCTCACGCTCGTTCACGTGTTCCAGCTATATCCCTCACTCTCGTTCACGTGTTCCAGCTATATCCCTCACGCTCGTTCACGTGTTCCAGCTATATCCCTCACGCTCGTTCACGTGTTCAAGCTATATCCCTCACTCTCTTTCACGTGTTTCAGCTATATCCCTCACGCTCGTTCACGTGTTCCAGCTATATCCCTCACGCTCGTTCACGTGTTCCAGCTATATCCCTCACGCTCGTTCACGTGTTCCAGCTATATCCCTCACGCTCGTTCACGTGTTCCAGCTATATCCCTCACTCTCGTTCACGTGTTCCAGCTATATCCCTCACGCTCGTTCACGTGTTCCAGCTATATCCCTCACGCTCGTTCACGTGTTCAAGCTATATCCCTCACTCTCTTTCACGTGTTTCAGCTATATCCCGCACTCTCTTTTATGTGTTTCATTGACCACATACTACTCAAAATGCATGGCCGTTGCATAGCTTCATTCTAAATGGGAAGCTAGTGTGGATATTGGAGCAGACCAGTTGAGGCTGTAGAACTGACATGGAGCATTAGAGTCGGGATCCATTCCATTTCAATTCAGGAAGTGAACTAAAATTCTAATTCTCCTCAATGCCATTCAATAAGATTTTTTTTTGGTTTGGTTTACTTTTTGAATTGACTAGAATTGAAATGGAATTGACCACAAACCTGGTTATAATACAGGTGTTTGAGAAGTGGCAGATTTAGCCTATAGAAAGAGTACGTAGAGGGATATGGGGCGGCAGACTAAAATAAACTGGGAAACCACGGCTTATCCAGGTCAATCCATCAATCACAGGGCAGTTAGTCACTCAGCGGACAGTTTCCTGACAGAGGTGTGAGTGGTTTGGGATTGAGATTGAGGAGAGTGAGAATTATGGCCATTTCCCCCTCTGGAAATCTGCTGAGGAAGTAGTGTGGTAACCTTGAGAAAGAATACTGATAGCAGAGTATACTGAGGGCCCTGGCAGCGCTGAACAGTACTGAAGTACTCATTTTGGCTGCTGGTGCCAGCACTCTACGTTTAGGTGGTAATTATATTTTAGGGCCAATATTCTGTAATTGGTACTATACTAGCAGTTAAACATTTGAGGAGCCAGTGAGCACTGGCCCAGGGTCAGGGTGAGGGTTAGGGTGAGGGTTTAGGGTGAAGGTCAGGGTTAGGGTTAGGGTCAAGATCAGGGTGAGGGTCAGGGTCAGGGTCAGGGTCAGGGTGAGGGTCAGGGTTAGGGTCAGGGTTAGACGGGGAAGAGGATGAAGAGGCTGAGTAGGGTTAGGGTCAGGGTTAGGTTTAGGGTTAGACGAGGAAGAGGATAAAGAGGCTGAGTAGGATTAGGGTTAGGGTGAGGGTCAGGGTTAGACGAGGAAGAGGATGAAGAGGGTTAGGGTGAGGGTCAGGGTTAGATGAGGAAGAGGATGAAGAGGCTGAGTAGGGTTAGGGTCAGGGTTAGGGTTAGGGTTAGGGTCAGGGTTAGACGAGGAATAGGATGAAGAGGCTGAGTAGGAGGTAGAGGATGATAAAGAAGATCTGTTCTTTAACTGATAAATGAGGCTCCATTAACAGAAAAGGCCATGATGAGTACCAGGTATGATTAAAGAGAACCTGAGCTAAAAGTAAGAAACAGGAAACATGGATGGATGAGGGATGTCTAAGAAGGTAATGTATGATGTGTAGTAGTTCTGATGGTGTTGGTCTGGTGGTCTAGTCTGTCTGAGAGCTCGCCCTGCCTGTTAACGACTCAGATGATCTACCTCTTTGATAAATGATACTTATGTTTTCAGATTAAGTGACTTTCCCTGGGATGAAGTGAGCAGTATTTCCCTGGGATGAAGTGAGCAGTATTTCCCTGGGATGAAGTGAGCAGTATTTCCCTGGGATGAAATGAGCAGTATTTCCCTGAGAAAAAGTGAGCAGTATTTCCCTGAGAAAAAGTGAGCAGTATTTCCCTGAGAAAAAGTGAGCAGTATTTCCCTGAGAAAAAGTGAGCAGTATTTCCCTGAGAAAAAGTGAGCAGTATTTCCCTGAGAAAAAGTGAGCAGTATTTCCCTGAGAAAAATTGAGCAGTATTTCCCTGAGAAAAATTGAGCAGTATTTCCCTGAGAAAAATTGAGCAGTATTTCCCTGAGAAAAATTGAGCAGTATTTCACTGAGAAAAATTGAGCAGTATTTCCCTGAGAAAAAGTGAGCAGTATTTCCCTGAGAAAAATTGAGCAGACCCCTCCTGTCTCAGCCTCCAGTATTTATGCTGCAGTAGTTTATGTGTCGGGGGGCTAGGATCAGTTTGTTATATCTGGAGTACTTCTCCTGTCTTATCCGGTGTCCTGTGTGAATTTAAGTATGCTCTCTCTAATTCTCTCTTTCTTTCTCTCTCTCGGAGGACCTGAGCCATAGGAACATGTCTCAGGACTACCTGGCATGATGACTCCTTGCTGTCCCCAGTCCACCTGGCCGTGCTGCTGCTCCAGTTTCAACTGTTCTGCCTGCGGCTATGGAATCCTGACCTGTTCACCGGACGTGCTACCTGTCCCAGACCTATTATTTGACCATGCTGGTCATTTATGAACATTTGAACATCTTGGTCATGTTCTGTTATAATCTCCACCCGGCACAGCCAGAAGAGGACTGGCCACCCCTCATAGCCTGGTTCCTCTCTCGGTTTCTTCCTAGGTTTTGGCCTTTCTAGGGAGTTTTTCCTAGCCAACGTGCTTCAACACCTGCATTGCTTGCTGTTTGGGGTTTTAGGCTGGGTTTCTGTACAGCACTTTGAGATATCAGCTGATGTACGAAGTGCTATATAAATAAATTTGATTTGATATTTCCCTGAGAAAAAGTGAGCAGTATTTCCCTGAGCAAAAGTGAGCAGTATTTCCCTAATATTTATTTCCTATCACATACTTAATTAAGCTTGCCTAGTGCAGTGGGAAGGAACAGAAGAGTCCCAAAAGTGCCGTCCATTTGGTATTCAAGGCAGGCTCAATCTGATGCTCAAAGTATCTGAAATAAAAACCAATGCAATTTCGACTGTGCTGTAGACTGCAGAGTAGTGCTGATGAGTGTCACCTGTGTGTGTCCTCTGGTGTGCCTTGAGATGGGAGCTCTTGGTGTAGACCTTCCTGCAGCCGTTAAACTGGCAACGGTGGACCCTCTTCTTGTTCTCAGAGATACCCCCCACGCCCATCACACACGTGCCCCCCTGCTCGCCGTCGCTGTGCCCGCCTGTGGTGTCACGCCTTGTGGGCAGCGGTGGCGCGTCTGTCGCTGCCAGCATGGCGGAGCTCAGCCCCACCTTCCTCGCCACCAGTTTGAGAGTGAGCGTGCCGTCCGCGGACGCTGTCAGAGTCTGGTGGGGGTCGGGCTTGACCAGGTGGCGTCCCAGCTCCGGGGACGAGGGCGGCGTCAGGGAGGTGACGGCGCTCAACTGGGCTGGGTGTACCCCTCCCCCTCCAGACCCTAACACCATCCCGTCTCTAAGTTTGGCAGACTTCAAGGCCCCAGAGAGGTGCTTCCGAGACGGGCAGAGCAGGGGCGGTAGAGGAGGGCTGGGGGGGTCCGGGAGGCTGGGGAGGAGGGGGTCTAGTAGTTCTTCTTCACTGTCCTCCTTCAGGTAGGCAGGGGTGAGCAGGCAGTCAAGCTCCTCGTCAAAGAGGTCCGACAGCCTCTTGGGCTCCGTCTGTAGATAACGCTCCAACTCCAGGCATGTCTGAAGGGAGAAGGGAGAGACAGGGGTCAGACTCACACATAAACCCTATGTCTTAACACTGATATACAGGTACTCGTATAGTGGTACTGCTATTCCCAGACTGGTGTACTCATAACCTTGGCTGAAGCACATGCTACATAGAATCACTACAGTGCAGATTTCAGTGGAATAATGGAATACTGTGCTGCTGATGGTGAACATCCCTCTAAAGCTGAGTGGATATTTCCTGTTCGGATTGGTTCACTAGATCACATCATTCAATTAAAACAACCTGACAACTCCCATAATTACTACACCAGTCAGAGCTGGGTGATATGTGGAGCTCTCTCATCAACTGATATAATGTATCCAAGTGAGCGGGCAACTAAGGCAATTGATTGATGAATAGCTCACCCCTGATGCCCTCAATTTCCCTTCGTGCCCACCACAGGAGGTTGGTAGCACCATAATTGGGGAGGACGGGCTCGTGGTAATGACTGGAGCGGAATCAGAGGAATGGTATTAAATACATCAAACACATGGATGCCATTCCGTTTGATGCCGTCCTCCCCTCAGCAGCCTCCTGTGGAGCCCACTCCCATTCCCTATCATTCTGTATGTCTTTGTGACTGTATACAGGTAGATCAGAGAAGGCACATCCCTGATTGGCAGATGAGTGACCACCCTGATTAGAAGCACCTGCTGCTCATTGGTTGTTCACCTGTGTTCCCTCCAAATGCTGTTGTGAATGAAAATGATTTGTACCTACACACTGAAGGCTGCGGAGCCGAAACGTCTGTGTACGCTGTCCCCTGATGCAGTGAAAATCCTTTAAAAAAACACATTTTATGCGACATCTTTTTGAGTGTGGACCCATCATACCTTTTTATATACATGGAGAAAGACTGCTGCTGTATTTTTAGAACCCCAGGGAGGATAGTAGATGGTGGAACCAGCCCCACATTACCAGGCCTGGCAGCTCTGCAGAGATGGCTCATTACACACAGATTGATTACAATGGCTGGAGTGGGGAGAGGAGCCCTGAACCGACTAACCTCTCTCTCTCTCTCTCTCACACACACACACAGGTCTCTCTTTATTGAGCACAGATAAGCCACGCGTGCAGTTTTACAACCCTCAGATAGGGGAGAGGACAGATTTATGAAGTCATCAGTCTAGGGATTTCCTTCTGGTTTGGCCGTATGCTAAAATAACGGAATATTCCATCATGAACCACCTGCATATACCTAGTAGACCAACTCCATCAGACAAAGCCTGGCTCTCTGTTCAAGAGGGGACGTGTTGGGTTGGAGATGTAGGGACGCTGTTCAGACGCTGTTCAGCACAGCAGTGCTCTCCACACAAAACCATAAAGGCGTTTTGTCTGACGGCAGGGCCCCCCCTCCCTCCTCCTCCTCTCTCTTTCTCTCTGATAGCTGTGAGTTGTGTTTGGCATGTAGAGGCTAAAGTACTCTGACAGTGGCAATGGGAGAAAACAGCCCTGCCGCCGGGCCCTTATACTAACCATTTCAACTGAGCCAGAGGAGAATGACAGACAGCTCCATTATGGAGGTGGAGGGTGGACAGACGGCATCCATCTGACAGATGAAGTTCATATAACTCTTGTTTCTGTGTTCTGCACTCTAAAAATACTACAGTTCTTTATTATTTGTATCTGTTGCTAGGTGATACTTTTTTGCTGTTAAACTAATTAGCATATTCACGTAAAATGGTAAGCACCCCCAAGAGTGTGTCAATAGAGAAATGCTGCGGAAATGTCTCTCTTACCTGTTATAATGGGGACTTATTTTAAGATGCTTTTAAAAAAGAACCTTTTCCGTGGGTTTACTGCTCCCTTGATTGCTGCGGTCATTGTAAAATGTAATTGGAATGAACTGAATTTACGAGAGAGGCAATTTAAGTGTTGGCGACATTAAGAAGTGATAAGAAAATGGTTTCAATCTTCACTGAATTCAAAAGGGAGAACAATCATCCATACAGCCATTGGTCACTGTCTGAGTCTGCTAACACTAGTGAGCTCAATATGCTCATGCAGTGTATAGTTCATGATGTGGACATGTTCAGCTTTCATGATTCATTTCAAGCTATTTCCCTCTCTCCCCCCCTCCCTCTCTCTCTCTCTCTCCCTCCCTCCCCCTCTCTCTCTCCCTCCCTCCCTCCCTCTCTCCCTCCCTCTCTCCCTCCCTCCGTCCCTCCCTCCCCCCCTCCCTCCCTCCCCCTCTCCCCCCCCCTCCCTCCCTCCCTCCCCCTCTCCCCCCCCCCCCCTCCCTCCCTCCCTCCCCCTCTCCCCCCCCCCCTCCCTCCCTACTCATGGGGTTATGAGTAAAGAAAGAAAGAGGGGGAAGTAAAAATGGATGAGGAAGAGAGATTGCTGAAGAGGGAGGAGGGGAAAAGAGATGGAGAGAGAGACATGAGGGACAGAAATTAGGTATGGAAGAGAAACAGATGGATGAAGGAGTGGCTGAGGAAAACCGAGAATAACCGGGGGTGCGAAGGTGTGAAAAAAGGGGAGACCGAGAGCGAGAGAGGGAGCGAGGGTGTGAAAAAAGGGGAGACAGGGAGCGAGAGAGGGAGCGAGGGTGTGAAAAAAGGGGAAACCGAGAGCGAGAGAGGGAGCGAGGGTGTGAAAAAAGGGGAGGCCGAGAGCGAGGGCTTGCCTTGGCTCTCACAGTGGGAAGTAAAACCAATCCTGGGCCTGTGACATTCACCGTAACGGTATCCTCACAGCAGGCTAACTAACATACGTCCAGGAGCCTTGCACTCTGAATACCCATCTCAGGGAAAGGTGAGATGAGACTGTACTCTGAATACCCACCTCAGGGAAAGGAGAGATGAGACTGCACTCTGAATACCCACCTCAGGGAAAGGAGAGATGAGACTGCACTCTGAATACCCACCTCAGGGAAAGGAGAGATGAGACTGCACTCTGAATACCCACCTCAGGGAAAGGAGAGATGAGACTGCACTCTGAATACCCATCTCAGGGAAAGGAGAGATGAGACTGCACTCTGAATACCCACCTCAGGGAAAGGAGAGATGAGACTGCACTCTGAATACCCACCTCAGGGAAAGGAGAGATGAGACTGTACTCTGAATACCCATCTCAGGGAAAGGAGAGATGAGACTGTACTCTGAATACCCACCTCAGGGAAAGGTGGGATGAGACTGTACTCTGAATACCCATCTCAGGGAAAGGAGAGATGAGACTGTACTCTGAATACCCACCTCAGGGAAAGGTGGGATGAGACTGTACTCTGAATACCCATCTCAGGGAAAGGATAGATGAGACTGTACTCTGAATACCCACCTCAGGGAAAGGTGGGATGAGACTGTACTCTGAATACCCACCTCAGGGAAAGGAGAGATGAGACTGTACTCTGAATACCCACCTCAGGGAAAGGTGGGATGAGACTGTACTCTGAATACCCACCTCAGGGAAAGGTGGGATGAGACTGCACTGTAGCGGTTCAGTATCAGTAAGTGTAGGTCTCTAACCAGTACAGCCAGAAGAGGACTGGTCTTCCCTCTGAGACTGGTTCCTCTCTACCCGGTACAGCCAGAAGAGGACTGGTCTCCCCTCTGAGACTGGTTCCTCTCTACCTGGTACAGCCAGAAGAGAACTGGCCACCCTTCTGAGACTGGTTCCTCTCTACCCAGTACAGCCAGAAGAGGACTGGTCTCCCCTCTGAGACTGGTTCCTCTCTACCCGGTACAGCCAGAAGAGGACTGGTCTCCCCTCTGAGACTGGTTCCTCTCTAACCAGTACAGCCAGAAGAGAACTGGCCACCCCTCTGAGACTGGTTCCTCGCTACCCGGTACAGCCAGAAGAGGACTGGTCTTCCGTCTGAGACTGGTTCCTCTCTACCCAGTACAGCCAGAAGAGGACTGATCTCCCCTCTGAGACTGGTTCCTCTCTACCCAGTACAGCCAGAAGAGGACTGATCTCCCCTCTGAGACTGGTTCCTCTCTACCTGGTACAGCCAGAAGAGGACTGATCTCCATTCAGACTGATTTCTCTCTACCTGGTACAGCCAGAAGAGGACTGGTCTCCCCTCTGAGACTGGTTCCTCTCTACCTGGTACAGCCAGAAGAGGACTGGTCTCCCCTCAGACTGGTTTCTCTCTACCTGGTACAGCCAGAAGAGGACTGATCTCCCCTCTGAGACTGATTTCTCTCTACCTGGTACAGCCAGAAGAGGACTGGTCTCCCCTCAGACTGGTTCCTCTCTACCTGGTACAGCCAGAAGAGGACTGGTCTCCCCTCAGACTGGTTTCTCTCTACCTGGTACAGCCAGAAGAGGACTGGTCTCCCCTCAGACTGATTTCTCTCTACCTGGTACAGCCAGAAGAGGACTGGTCTCCCCTCAGACTGATTTCTCTCTACCTGGTACAGCCAGAAGAGGACTGGTCTCCCCTCTGAGACTGGTTCCTCTCTACCCGGTACAGCCAGAAGAGGACTGGTCTCCCCTCAGACTGATTTCTCTCTACCTGGTATGCTGATGTAAAAAGGGCTTTATGAAACACATTCGATGTATTGAATGTGAGTGTAGGTCAGTGATGTCAGGTGATCAGTGTTGAGGAGGAGACTGTATGCCAGTGGAGAGGTTTAAAAGCATTATGATTGGTGTGAGATAAGCGTGGGCTAGAAGGACTTTCCACCATATTTCTTACAACTTTCCTTTTAAACCCAGGAAGGGAAGTGAACAGTGCACACTAGTCAAGGGGCTAGAGAATTGGGATGCAGACAGGGTGTCTGAGGAGTTTATTGGAAGGTAGAAGATGGAGAGAAGATGGAGGGCTGGGAGAGACAGCAGACTCTCTCTCTCACCAAGGGAATGTTGTTCAAGAGGAGTTATTCAGAATTGTCTTCACTTGTCTGTGTATCTTTCTCTGCAATGTGTGTGGTTTTCCTCTCTTTGTCAGGTTTAAAAGCAGTGCTCTGGCATCCCTCGGAGGCTGATTCCTCCCAAAGGGCAAGATGGGGCGGCAGGTAGCCTAGTGGTTAGAGTGTTGGACTAGTAACCGAAAGGTTGGAAGATCGAATCCCTGAGCTGACAAGGTAAAAATCTGTTGTTCTGCCCCTGAACAAGGCAGTTAACTCACTGTTCCTAGGCCGTCATTGAAAATAAGAATTTGTTCTTAACTGACTTGCCTAGTTAAATAAAGGTAAAACAAAAGATAGAGGACTTAACAGGCCACTTGGACTGACAGAGTAACTGACTGACACGGATCTGAAAAGTCAACATGGATCGTCTCCACACAAAGATGTCTTTAAGTCTCTCAGGTTTAAAGCAGACTCCTTTTCTATGCATGACTTAAAAGAAAAGAGAAACCCTCTTTGGACCGCTAAGTTGGAGCAGAACTGAGGAGAAGTTATCCAATGACCTGCTGCACAAGCAAAGTTGTCCAAAGACGGATCTTTCCACTCCAACCTGGCGGTCCATTTAGTGCTATCAGTGAAGACATGCCCACAGCCAACAGTTGGATTCAGCCATGACCCTGTCTGAGTCAGCATGTTGGGCAAACAAACGTTCCGTGATATGATATTTTGCTGCCATGATAACAAAGCCTTTGGGCGGAGCTGAGCTGTGTGTTAGTGAGTTAGTCACCAAGCCACCAGGGATATTATTTATGGCTGGAGAACTGACCTGTTTCTCTCTGCCCCATGGCAAAATGTGTTGAACAAACCCCTCAATGGCAATCCAGTATTCTTATGCTTGACAGAGGCTCTCTCCAATACTAGTTTTTGTTTCCTTTCTCACACCAAGCTAGTCAGTGGTTTACCCAGACAGAGTGAGTCATGTGTCACACGCTGAAGTGAGAGCAGCTCAGAATAGCAGAGTGAAATAGGCAGCGAGAACAAAACACCACAGAGCCAATCGTCAGGCTGGGGTGAACGATACAGATAACAACGTTGTTCCCCTATATATATCCTATCTAACTGATACATATAGTAGCGAATCCTGCCTCTGTCTTAGCCTCTACCACTGCAGTACAACTGTTACCTCATCTATCTCAACACAGCCTTCCCCCAATATTAATTCCCACCCACATGGGCACCACTAGTGCCCTCCCTGCAGATAGCAAGCCTGCCAACACAGGCTATCCCTCCTCTCGCCCCCTTTAGCATCCCTCCCCTCAGCCCAGCACACAGCATGTCATTAGTATCAAAGTGCTAGCTAAGCTACCACCCACAGTTGGCTGCCTGGCTAACTGCTGGAGAGGCTGGTACACAGGTTAGCCTATAAAAACACACAGATTTCATAGACCCCTGACTTGAGGCCAGAACACAAGACACTTAAGTGAGATAAGGTGGATATGGGTCATTAATGTTGTGAAGATTTAATCCTGTTGCTTCAATTATTTGCCTGTTAGTGGCCAGCCTGTCAGCTTGCACGATTCTTGCCATTCTCCTTCGACCTCTCATCAACGAGCTGTTTTCACCCACAGGACTGCCGCTGACTGAATGTTTTTTGTTTGTCGCACAATTTTTGGTGAACCCTAGAGAGTCCGTGGGAGATAACCATTTTCGGTGAACCCTAGAGAGTCCGTGGGAGAGAACCATTTTCGGTGAACCCTAGAGAGTCCGTGGGAGAGAACCATTTTCGGTGAACCCTAGAGAGTCCGTGGGAGAGAACCATTTTCGTGAACAGGGTGGTGTACCTAATAAACTGAGTGTATAGTGGCATCACTATTAGCTCCATGAAATCTGCAACGACATGGGTCATCTGTCAAGTCAGGTGCCTGTTCTGTCTACCAATGAGAAGCTTTGATGTGCTGCCTCACTCTGATGTGACACCAGCCAAATGACTATTCTCCAGCAGCCTGACTCAAGCAGAATCGTTTGGTCGCCTGGCTCCATCCCTGGGTGTGGGTGTGTGTGTGTGACCCTCCCAGAGGGTGATTTATGACTTCGCTGAGCAATACTTAGAAATGTCCCTCCTGCTTCCATTCAACCACAAGAGCATTAGTGAGGTCGGGCACTGATGTTGGGCGATTAGGCCCGGCTCGCAGTCAGCGTTCAAATTCATCCCAAAGGTGTTTGATGGGGTTGAGGTCAGGGCTCCACACGGATCTCAACTCTTTCTGTATGGACCTCGCTTTTTACATGGGGGCATTGTCATGCTGAAACAGGAAAAGGCCTTCCACCAAACTTTGCAGTTGGCACTATACATTGGGACAGGTTGCCAAACCCAGATTCATCTGTCGGATTGCCAGATGGTGAAGCGTGATTCATCACTCCAATGGCAGCCGACGCTTGCCATTGTGCATGGTAATCTTAGGCTTGTGTGGGACTGCTCGGCCATGGAAACCCATTTCATGAAGCTCCCGACGAACAGTTATTGTGCTGACGTTGCTTCCAGAGGCAGTTTGGAACTTGGTAGTGAGTGTTGCAACTGAGGACAGACGATTCTTATGCACTACACGCTTCAGCACTCGGCAGTCCTGTTCTGTGAGCATGTGTGGCCTACCACTTCGTGGCAGAGCCGTTGTTGCTCCTAGACGTTTCTCCTAGATGTTTCTACTCCTAGACGTTGCTCTTAAACATTTCTAGAATAACAGCATTTACAGTTGCCTGGGGCAGCTATAGCAGGGCCAGGATTTGACAAACTGACTTCATGGAGAGGTGGCATCCAATGAAGGTTCCACGTTGGAATTCACTGATTTCTTCATTAAGGCCATTCTACTGACAATGTTTGTCTATGTAGATTGCATGGCGATGTGCTCGATTTTATACACCTGTCAACAACAGGTGTGGCTGAAATAGCTGAATCCACTAATTTGAGGTGGTGTCCACATACTTTTGTAAATATAGTTTGCTAGCAGCAGCACAGGCTTGACTGACTTGACTGTTCACAGGAAAGAAGACAGTACTTCATTTTCCGTACTGATCTGAGTGAGAGAACACTTAGACTATAGCCTCTGTTTATTACAATTTTTAAACTACTGAGCCAAGCCTAAACAAATATTTCACATTCATTTTTTAAATTTTATTTAACCTTTATTTAACTAGGAAAGTCAGTTAAGAACAAATGTATATTTACAATGACGGCCTACACCGGCCAAACCCAGACGACGCTGGGAAAATTATGTGCCGCCCTATGGCGGTTAGGGTTGCAAAGGGATTAGGGTTGCAAAGGGTCGGAAAATTCTTGGGGATAGTTTAACCAAAATATGCTACAATTCAATGGAATTGCATTCTTCCATCACATGTACAGCTGATTCTCAAGATCTTGCACACTAATGAGATGCTATTGAGCCCACACTACTACCTTGTCAGAGCCAAGGACTACATGCTTTCTGGTACATTGTGATTACAATACTGGGTGGGGTGAATATATTTTATATGACATACATCATTTTTAGTTAACTAGTATATAGTAGCCTACAGCAAAGTGTGTTTAAATCATTTCTAACTTGTTAACAATTTCTGCTAATTAGTTTTTGCTACCATGTGGGTTTTAGCTTGTTTGAGCCTGCTAACTGAGGAGTGTTAATTCACCTGTTTCCATACAGGCTTCATTTAAAACATTTATCTTACAAAGGAGTTGTTTAATCTAACTGTTTAACTATTTATCTGTACATGGAATTGTATGGTTTTTTTAAACTCATTTTTTCCTAATCTTTACAGGAAAATGCCACGGTACTATCTGATGTGTGGAGACATTTCACTGCAGCTAATGTAGAAGGAAAAGCTATGTATATTTGCAAATACTGTGCCAAATCATAGGTGAAGAATGCAACAAAGATGCAGAATCATCTGGCCAAGTGCATAAAGTTCCCTCAGCGCTCACAACAAGCAACGTCTGACAGAAGTCCCTCTACTTCTATTCGAGGTGAAAATTATGGATCAGACACCTTATCGATAGCAACAGCTCATGCCCTCCTGGAATCAGACACCTTATCGATAACAACAGCTCATGTCCTCCTGGAATCAGACACCTTATCGATAACAACAGCTCATGTCCTCCTGGAATCAGACACCTTATCGATAACAACAGCTCATGTCCTCCTGGAATCATACGTTTCTTTACTCAATGGAGGAACGTAGTCAGAGAAATGCTAATGAATGTCTTGCTCGAGCTGTGTATGCAACTGGTTCACCTCTGATGCTCACAGGAAATGTGTATTGGAAGAGATTTCTGAATGTTCTTGGCCCAGCATACACCCCTCCAACCAGACATGCTTTATCTACTAATTTGCTGGATGCAGAGTTCAAGTGAAGGTCAAGCAAATCATAGAGAAAGCAGCTTATATTGCAATCATCTCTGAGAAGTGGTCGAATGTTCATGGGCAAGGAATAATTAACTACATCATCTCCACCCCTCAACCAGTATTCTACAAGAGCACAGACACAAGGGACAACAGACACATCGGTCTCTTCATTGCAGATGGGCTGAGATGGGCAGTCATCAATGACCTTGGACCACAGAAGGTATATTTGCATTGGTGACAGACAATGCTGCGAACATGAAGACTGCTTGGTCTAAAGTGTAGAAGTCCTACCCTCACATCACACCCATTGGCTGTGCTGCTCATGCATTGAATCTGCTCCTCAAGGACATCATGGCACTGAAAACAATGGATACACTCTACAAGAGAGCCAAGGAAATGGTTAGGTATTTGAAGGGTCATCAAGTTATAGCAGCAATCTAGCTCACCAAGCAAAGTGAGAAGAATAACAGCACCACATTGAAGCTGCCCAGCAACACCCATTTGGGTGGTGTTGTCATCATGTTTGACAGTCTCCTGGAGGGGAAGGAGTCTCTCCAAGAAATGGCCATATCACAGTCTGCCGATATGGACAGCCCCATCAAGAGGATCCTCGTGGATGATGTATTTTGGGAGAGAGTGGTAAGTAGCCTGAAACTCCTGAAAACTATAGCAGTAGCCATTGCATGGATTGAGGGAGACAATGCCATCCTGTCTGATGTTCAGACTCTGCTTGCAGATGTAAGAGAATAAATCCGTACTGCCCTGCCCACTTCACTGTTGCTCCAAGCAGAGGAAACTGCAGGTCTGAAATACATCAAAAGCATGAAGACTTCTGCCTGAAACCCATACACGCTGCAGCGTAGATGTTGGACCCCAAGTATGCTGGCAAGAGCATCCTGTCTAGTGCAGAGCTCAACAAGGCCTATGGTGTCATCACTACCATATCTCGCCACCTTGGCCTGGATGAGGGAAAGGTTATTGGCAGTCTGGCGAAGTACACTTTCAAGCAAGGGCTTTGGGATGGAGATATGCCATAAGCAATATGACAGTCGTGCCAACATATCTCATCAGCTACCTGGTGGAAGGGACTTTGTGGATCTGAGGCTCTTTCCCCTGTTGCCTCCATCATCCTCCAAATCCCACAAACATCATCCACCTCAGAGCTCAACTGGTCCTTGTTTGGGAACACAAACCAAAGCACGCAACAGGCTGACCAATACAAGGGTTGAAAAATTGGTGGCCATCCGGGCAAATTTGAGGCTTTTTGAGCCTGACAACGAGCCATCCTCAACAAGGTTGGAAAGTGACAGTGAAGATGAGGCCTCAGAGTCTGATTTTCAAGAGGTGGACATTGAGGAGGTCCAGGGAGAAGACATGGAAGCCTGAGAAGAAAACAACCAAAGCTTTAGTTTCTAGACTATCATTTTTTTAGGGAGATGCGAAGGATCATTGGGGATCATTCAATATTCCCTTTCTTTTGTTAAGTGAAATCATCCCATGTGAAGAGTCAACTCATTTAATTAAAGTTAAATTCTTAACCAAACAGTTTTTAATATTTCTATTGGAAGGATTTAATCATTTGCAATCATGTCTACTTATTATAAGGTAAAAGGTTTATGTTTCTTTCTCCATATGATATGGTAAATATATCCAATGCGAAAACATCTATATTTAAATGGTATTAATTAGCATATATTTCCATTATTTCCCATATATTCCCATTAATTCCCACGGAAAGTTTCCACCTCTGAATATTCCCCAAAATGTGCAAACCCTAGTTGTGATACAGCCTGGATTTGAACAAGGGTGTCTGTAGTGATGCCTCTAGCACTGAGATGCAGTGCCTTAGACCGCTGTGCCACTCTGGATCCATGGGGTGGTAGAGGTTGGGTTCAGCGAGATCTAACACCTTCTGCCACCACTTAAGAGGCGTTAGAGACCGGTGCAGCCAAGCAGAGCAGAGATGTGAGATAATTACACACACACAGCCCTTATCAGACGACATTACCCTCACAATATAATCTCCCAGATCCTTCAGGGCAGGTTTAAAAATATTTGCTCTCAGATACTTCAGGGCAGGTTTAAAGGGCTTTGCTCCCAGATACTTCAGGGCAGGTTTAAAAAGCTTTGCTCCCAGATCCGTCAGGGCAGGTTTAAAAGGTTTTGCTCCCAGATACTTCAGGGCAGGTTTAAAAAGCTTTGCTCCCAGATCCTTCATGGCAGGATTAAAGGGCTTTGCTACCAGATACTTCAGGGCAGGTTTAAAAAGCTTTGCTCCCAGATACTTCAGGGCAGTTTTAAAGGGCTTTGCTACCAGATCCTTCAGAGCAGGTTTAAAGAGCTTTGCTCCCAGATCCTTCAGGGCAGGTTTAAAGGGCTTTGCTCCCAGATCCGCCAGGGCAGGTTTAAAGGGCTTTGCTCCCAGATCCGCCAGGGCAGGTATAAAGGGCTTGGCTCCCAGATCCTTCAGGGCAGGTTTAAAGGGCTTTGCTCCCAGATCCGCCAGGGCAGGTTTAAAGGGATCTGCTCACAGATCATTCAGGGAAGGTTTAAAGGGCTTTGCTCCCAGATCATTCAGGGAAGGTTTAAAGGGCTTGGCAAACATGGTTCCTGATGATGACACACTTCAGCCGGCTGTTCAAGCCAAAGCGCTCACCCCATGTACCCGGATCAGTCAACAACATTAAACATTAATTTGGTGGAATTAAAATGTTGATTTGTGGCCTCTCCCTGAAACCTGCTTACCAGGAAGGTCTGAATAATGTCCATAGACACTTCAGTGCTAATCAAGAAATCATACGTCTGCACAGAGAAGCTCACAGACAGAGCAACACAAGACAAGAACCAATCATATCCCACACGTATGCTCCCTACCTCCTCAACATGCTGATCTATTTCAGACAGAGTTATACCACCAGTCAGACAGGGACCAACGTGTGGAGTTAACAGGAGTGACCTGTGACCTGGCCTTCTCTTCCTGGTGCAGCCAATCCAAAATGTTGACAGTGAAGTGCCGTCAGCACTGAGTAAAGAAAGGGGAGCTTCAATCAAAGAAGGAGCTGAGGTCAAGCTTCCTGCTATACTGCTTCCTGCTATACTCGACAGACCCCACATTTTCTGGCCAGTTTGGATGTCAGAGACTAACTCCAGCCCTCTTATGAAGCACACAAAGAGACGACCCCGCCAAACATCTCTAAACTATGACAACCAGTCATGGAGGGAAGGAACAGGGAAGTACAAACCCATTCGCCGCCAGGGAAAGGCCACCGCTCACAGGGTGCAGAGAGATGTCAGACCTGGTGACCTGGTCTCAACGGAGAGGAAATACATTTCCCATTGCTTTTCTGACGCAGCAGCGTGAGCTGCTCACCCTACTACCCCACACATCTTTCTTCAGCCAATGATCCAGCATGGCAGCTCATTTCAGGTGGCTGCAAACCTGGCTTATGTCCCAAATGGCACCCTATTCTCTTTGGGCCTGGGTCTAAAGTAGTGCACTATATAGGGAATAGGGCCCTGGTCTAAAGTAGTGCACTACATAGGGAATAGGGCCCTGTCTAAAGTAGTGCACTACATAGGGAATAGGGTCCTGGTCTATAGTAGTGCACTATATAGGGAATAGGGCCCTGGTCTATAGTAGTGCACTACATAGGGAATAGGGCCCTGGTCTAAAGTAGTGCACTACATAGGGAATAGGGCCCTGGTCTAAAGTAGTGCACTACATAGGGAATAGGGCCCTGGTCTAAAGTAGTGCACTACATAGGGAATAGGGCCCTGGTCTAAAGTAGTGCACTACATAGGGAATAGGGCCCTGGTCTAAAGTAGTGCACTACATAGGGAATATGGCTCTGGTCTAAAGTAGTGCACTACATAGGGAATAGGGCTCTGGTCTAAAGTAGTGCACTACATAGGGAATAGGGCTCTGGTCTAAAGTAGTGCACTACATAGGGAATAGGGCTCTGGTCTAAAGTAGTGCACTACATAGGGAATATGGCTCTGGTCTAAAGTAGTGCACTACATAGGGAATATGGCTCTGGTCTAAAGTAGTGCACTACATAGGGAATAGGACTCTGGTCAAAACTAGTGCACTATATAGGAAATCGGGTGCCATTTGGGACAGGGCGGTGTGCTCTGACTGCCACAACCCCATCTCACAGTTAGGCTTACATCATAATTCAATGCCAATAAAAACAGCAGGGAGTTATACACTTCCACTTGACACATGCTGTCATTATACAACAGATTGTCAGTATACAGCCAACTGTCAGTATACAACCGATTGTCAGTATACAACTGTCAGTATACAACCAACTGTCAGTATACAACCAACTGTTAGTATACAACCAACTGTCAGTATACAACCAACTGTCAGTATACAACCAACTGTCAGTATACAACCAACTGTCAGTATACAACCAACTGTCAGTATACAACCAACTGTCAGTATACAACCAACTGTCAGTATACAACCAACTGTCAGTATACAACCAACTGTCAGTATACAACCAACTGTCAGTATACAACCAACTGTCAGTATACAGCCAACTGTCAGTATACAGCCAACTGTCAGTATACAGCCAACTGTCAGTATATAACCGTTTGTCAGTATAACTATCAGTATACAACCAACTGTCAGTATACAACTGTCAGTGTACAACCAACTGTCAGTATACAACCTATTGTCAGTATACAGCCAACTGTCAGTATACAGCCAACTGTCAGTATACAACAGATTGTCATTATACAACAGATTGTCAGTATACAACTGTCAGTATACAACAGATTGTCAGTATACAACTGTTTGTCAGTATACAACCGATTGTCAGTATACATCCGTTTGTCAGTATACATCCGTTTGTCAGTATACAACCGATTGTCAGTATACATCTGTTTGTCATTATACATCCGTTTGTCAGTATATAGTGAGGGAACAAAGTATTTGATCCCCTGCTGATTTTCTACATTTGCCTACTGACAAAGAAATGATCAGTCTATAATTTTAATGGTAGGTTTATTTGAACAGTGAGAGACAGAATAACAACAAAAAACTCCAGAAAAACACATGTCAAAAATGTTATAAATTGATTTGCGTTTTAATGAGGGAAATAAGTATTTGACCCCTGTGCAAAACATGACTTAGTACTTGGTGGCAAAACCCTTGTTGGCAATCACAGAGGTCAGATGTTTCTTGTAGTTGGCCACCAGGTTTGCACACATCTCAGGAGGGATTTTGTCCCACTCCTCTTTGCAGATCTTCTCCAAGTCATTAAGGTTTCGAGGCTGACGTTTGGCAACTCGAACCTTCAGCTCCCTCCACAGATTTTCTATGGGATTAAGGTCTGGAGACTGGCTAGGCCACTCCAGGACCTTAATATGCTTCTTCTTGAGCTAGTCCTTTGTTTCCTTGGCCGTGTGTTTTGGGTCATGCTGGAATACCCATCCACGACCCATTTTCAATGCCCTGGCTGAGGGAAGGAGGTTCTCACCCAAGATTTGACGATACATGTCCCCGTCCATCGTCCCTTTGATGCGGTGAAGTTGTCCTGTCCCCTTAGCAGAAAAACACCCCCAAAGCATAATGTTTCCAACTCCATTTTTGATGGTGGGGATGGTGGTCTTGGGGTCATAGGCAGCATTCCTCCTCCTCCAAACACGGCGAGTTGAGTTGATGCCAAAGAGCTCCATTTTGGTCTCATCTGACCACAACACTGTCACCCAGTTGTCCTCTGAATCATTCAGATGTTCATTGGCAAACTTCAGATGGGCAAGTATATGTGCTTCTTGAGCAGGGGGACCTTGCTGACAACCTATTGTCAGTATACAACCTATTGTCAGTATACAACCTATTGTCAGTAAACAACCGATTGTCAGTATACAACCTATTGTCAGTATACAACCTATTGTCAGTAAACAACCGATTGTCAGTATACAACTGTCAGTAAACAACTCAGTATACATTCTGACACATTCTACAGTAAATGGACAGACTGCTTTGAGATGTAAATCCTTCTAGAAGAAAAGTAATTAAAGATTAGGAGAATTACTGAGGCAACATCATGCAGTGCCTCAGAAAAGCAAACCAAATGTATTCTTCTGATCAGCAGTCTAATTTGGTTGTGACGTGCTGTGAAAACGCCTGTGTGTCCTGGCAATGAAGAGAGGATGGAGAGGACAGGGGAGATGAGAGGAAGGGAGGAGCAGAGGACAGGGGAGATGAGAGGATGGAGAGGACAGGGGAGATGAGAGGATGGAGAGGACAGGGGAGATGAGAGGAAGGGAGGAGCAGAGGACAGGGGAGATGAGAGGAGCAGAGGACAGGGGAGATGAGAGGAAGGGAGGAGCAGACGAGTGAGAACAGAGGGTGGAAATGAGAGGAGGGGAAGAGAGAGGACAGAGGAGAGGAGAGGAAGGGAGGAGCAGACGAGTGAGAACAAAGGGTGGAAATGAGAGGAGAGGATAGAGAGGACAGGGGAGATGAGAGGAAGGGAGGAGCAGAGGAGTGAGAACAGAGGGTGGAAATGAGAGGAGAGGATGGAGAGGACAGGGGAGATGAGAGGAAGGGAGGAGCAGAGGAGTGAGAACAGAGGGTGGAAATGAGAGGAGAGGATGGAGAGGACAGGGGAGATGAGAGGAAGGGAGAAGCAGACGAGTGAGAACAGAGGGTGGAAATGAGAGGAGAGGATGGAGAGGACAGGGGAGATGAGAGGAAGGGAGGAGCAGACGAGTGAGAACAGAGGGTGGAAATGAGAGGAGAGGATGAGAGGACAGGGGAGATGAGAGGAAGGGAGGAGCAGACGAGTGAGAACAGAGGGTGGAAATGAGAGGAGAGGATGGAGAGGACAGGGGAGATGAGAGGAAGGGAGGAGCAGAGGAGTGAGAACAGAGGGTGGAAATGAGAGGAGGGGAAGAGAGAGGACAGGGGAGATGAGAGGAAGGGAGGAGCAGACGAGTGAGAACAGTGGGTGGAAATGAGAGGAGGGGAAGAGAGAGGACAGGGGAGATGAGAGGAAGGGAGGAGCAGACGAGTGAGAACAGAGGGTGGAAATGAGAGGAGGGGAAGAGAGAGTACAGGGGAGATGAGAGGAAGGGAGGAGCAGACGAGTGAGAACAGAGGGTGGAAATGAGAGGAGAGGATGGAGAGGACAGGGGAGATGAGAGGAAGGGAGGAGCAGACGAGTGAGAACAGAGGGTGGAAATGAGAGGAGAGGAAGAGAGAGGATAGGGGGAAGAGTGTCAGGACTTGAGAGGAGATGAGACGAGAGGCAAAGGTGACAATGAGAGGAGAGGAGAAGGGGAAGACATGAGAGAAGAGGAGAGATTAGAAGACAGGAGAGGAAGAGCGAAATAGGAGAAAGAGGAGAGGAGGAGGGAGACAAGAAAGAGAAAGGGGGAGAGGAGAAAAGAGGAGAGGGAGAGGAGATAGTTTTGGGGAAATAGAGAAGTTGTGGGGAGAGGAGCCAAGCCCAGTGGATTATCCCAGTGACTGGAGAGACTAGCGTGACGGCAGTGGAGCTCACTGGGGAGAGGATCCTTGTCTCTTTAACTGGCTTTGGTTGAGCTGCTGTTTATCGGTGTAGCGACTCGCCAAGAGGTCCCCTCTCAGCGGCCAAATCCACGCTAATCTAATCAGGAAACAGCCATTCCCATTCAACCAGTGAACCGGCCGAAAGTATTACACCCCCCCCCCCCCCCCCCCCCCCACGCTCAGAGAAAGGGTTGGAGTGGGTTAGGATAGGGGTTGGGTGGGAGACAAGCGTTTTACACCAGGGTTAACAGTTAGCGGGGGGATTTGGAGTCGTTTGTATGCTGGATTTGGGTACCCCATTGTGAGCCACAAGCTAGCTAATCTTCATTACCACACACAATGACAGGGCAGAGAGAATGGCACTCGGCTGGAAATGAGTTTGGCGAAACAAAAGAGCTGTGAGGGAGAGAAAGGGGGGGGGGGGGGGGAATAACAGAGGCAGAGGAGAGAGAGGGGAGAGATAAAGGGAACAGCGAACTGGAAAAAGTCAGCTTCCTCTTCATACAGGCTTGGTGCAGATACAGAATGGGCACCCAAGTCACGTCGTCCAGAATGGAGAACAGGCTAAACTGGGTCTGTACAGATAGGACCTGTTAGGTTTTGTTTCTGTTTGCTGCACGGTGCTACGGGCGGCAAGGCACTTAGCGGTTAAGAACATTGGGACAGTAACAGAAAGGTCACTGGTTCAAATCCCGAGCAGACTAGTTAAAAAATCTGTAGATGTGCCCTTGTGCAAGGCACTTAACCCTGATTGCTCCTGTAAGTGGCTGTGGATAAGAGCATCTGCTAAAGGACTAACATGTAAATGATTTGCCAAGGTCAAACACAGTCTGGTAGTGAGGGCTGAGGTGTGATGTCTACAGATGTGCAGTGTTTGAAGAAAGGGGTTGTGAAAGGTTATTTTACAGCCAGTCATGGGACTGATTATTGCCAACCACTGAGGTTCACTAGGGGTCAAGAGGGTCATCTCCACTGATTACAGCATTGAGATATATACAGTGCCTTGCGAAAGTATTCGGCCCCCTTGAACTTTGCGACCTTTTGCCACATTTCAGGCTTCAAACATAAAGATATAAAACTGTATTTTTTTGTGAAGAATCAACAACAAGTGGGACACAATCATGAAGTGGAAAGACATTTATTGGATATTTCAAACTTTTTTAACAAATCAAAAACTGAAAAATTGGGCGTGCAAAATTATTCAGCCCCTTTTACTTTCAGTGCGGAAAACTCTCTCCAGAGTTCAGTGAGGATCTCTGAATGATCCAATGTTGACCTAAATGACTAATGATGATAAATACAATCCACCTGTGTGTAATCAAGTCTCCGTATAAATGCACCTGCACTGTGATAGTCTCAGAGGTCCGAAAAAAGCGCAGAGAGCATCATGAAGAACAAGGAACACACCAGGCAGGTCCGAGATACTGTTGTGAAGAAGTTTAAAGCCGGATTTGGATACAAAAAGATTTCCCAAGCTTTAAACATCCCAAGGAGCACTGTGCAAGCGATAATATTGAAATGGAAGGAGTATCAGACCACTGCAAATCTACCAAGACCTGGCCGTCCCTCTAAACTTTCAGCTCATACAAGGAGAAGACTGATCAGAGATGCAGCCAAGAGGCCCATGATCACTCTGGATGAACTGCAGAGATCTACAGCTGAGGTGGGAGACTCTGTCCATAGGACAACAATCAGTTGTATATTGCACAAATCTGGCCTTTATGGAAGAGTGGCAAGACGAAAGCCATTTCTTAAAGATATCCATAAAAAGTGTTGTTTAAAGTTTGCCACAAGCCACCTGGGAGACACACCAAACATGTGGAAGAAGGTGCTCTGGTCAGATGAAACCAAAATTGAACTTTTTGGCAACAATGCAAAACGTTATGTTTGGCGTAAAAGCAACACAGCTGAACACACCATCCCCACTGTCAAACATGGTGGTGGCAGCATCATGGTTTGGGCCTGCTTTTCTTCAGCAGGGACAGGGAAGATGGTTAAAATTGATGGGAAGATGGATGGAGCCAAATACAGGACCATTCTGGAAGAAAACCTGATGGAGTCTGCAAAAGACCTGAGACTGGGACGGAGATTTGTCTTCCAACAAGACAATGATCCAAAACATAAAGCAAAATCTACAATGGAATGGTTCAAAAATAAACATATCCAGGTGTTAGAATGGCCAAGTCAAAGTCCAGACCTGAATCCAATCGAGAATCTATGGAAAGAACTGAAAACTGCTGTTCACAAATGCTCTCCATCCAACCTCACTGAGCTCGAGCTGTTTTGCAAGGAGGAATGGGAAAAAATGTCAGTCTCTCGATGTGCAAAACTGATAGAGACATACCCCAAGCGACTTACAGCTGTAATCGCAGCAAAAGGTGGCGCTACAAAGTATTAACTTAAGGGGGCTGAATAATTTTGCACGCCCAATTTTTCAGTTTTTGATTTGTTAAAAAAGTTTGAAATATTCAATAAATGTCGTTCCACTTCATGATTGTGTCCCACTTGTTGTTGATTCGTCACAAAAAAATACAGTTTTATATCTTTATGTTTGAAGCCTGAAATGTGGCAAAAGGTCGCAAAGTTCAAGGGGGCCGAATACTTTCGCAAGGCACTGTATACCCCTAGTTAACCTCAGTGGGGGCATTTGGTCAACTCCACCAACCACTGATTATAACTGAGATATGCCTCCACTGGGGTTAACTGGGGGTCAAGAAGGTGAACTCCACCAACCACAGCATTGAGATATGCCCCCACTGAGGTTAACTAGGGGTCAAGAGGGTCAACTCCACCAACCACTGATTACAGCATTGAGATACGCTTCCAATGAAGTTAATTAAGCTTTAATAGGGAAAAAAGGCGGGATCTTTCGAAAGCAGGTAACCACACCCTGCTAGGGCCTCAGGTGACGGGTTAAAGTTCATGAGGTCAAAATTGTTTACACGTGTGTGTGTGTGTGAGCGCAACTTCCCTCCCCCAGAATTAACTGGGAGGGTGTATGAGCCAGAAGAAAGAGATAATGTGTCATTCTCCCCCGTCTTCATTCACACAGGAACGCTTTTAAAACAAACCTCAGGAACACAGATTAGCCAAGCTGCTTAAATATTGAACAACATACCTCTCTGTTGCCACTGCAGTGGGCTTTCCTCCAGAGATAGAATGGAAGAAAAGCCTGTTTAGTGTTCTGTGCTGATTGAGGACTGTGCCGTGGAAGGAAGCACGCTACTCTGCTTGAACCTGCTAACCCCTCTCTGCCCAGAGTCTGCCTCCTCAGTGAAATACTGAAACAGAGTGCAAGCACTTTAATCCCAATTTCCTCCCTATAACTAAACCTGTTTTTATAACAGAGGCTCTTCCTAATAGCCGAGCCTCTTCCTAATAGCCGAGCCTCTTCCTAATAGCCGAGCCTCTTCCTAATAGCCGAGCCTCTTCCTAATAGCCGAGCCTCTTCCTAATAGCCGAGCCTCTTCCTAATAGCCGAGCCTCTTCCTAATAGCCGAGCCTCTTCCTAATAGCCGAGCCTCTTCCTAATAGCCGAGCCTCTTCATAATAGCCGAGCCTCTTCCTAATAGCCGAGCCTCTTCCTAATAGCCGAGCCTCTTCCTAATAGCCGAGCCTCTTCCTAATAGCCGAGCCTCTTCCTAATAGCCGAGCCTCTTCCTAATAGCCGAGCCTCTTCCTAATAGCCGAGCCTCTTCATAATAGCCGAGCCTCTTCCTAATAGCCGAGCCTCTTCCTAATAGCCGAGCCTCTTCCTAATAGCCGAGCCTCTTCCTAATAGCCGAGCCTCTTCCTAATAGCCGAGCCTCTTCCTAATAGCCGAGCCTCTTCCTAATAGCCGAGCCTCTTCCTAATAGCCGAGCCTCTTCCTAATAGCCGAGCCTCTTCCTAATAGCTGAGCCTCTTCCTAATAGCCGAGCCTCTTCCTAATAGCCGAGCCTCTTCATAATAGCTGAGTATCTTTTTAGTGAAGATAGAAGCACTACAACCAGACTTTTGCTTCTGTGTGTGTGTGTTGTGTGAGTGAGTGTGTGTGTGTGCACGCGTGAGCTGTCTGTCACATGGACGAAGGGCATAGTATGAGTCAGACACTGTAATAATAAACAAGAGACTGGATTTCGGTTTTGTAAGCCTCTATTTGATTGGTTCAGGCTTGGAAGTCTATTTTGTAAGCCGGTGTTTGATTGGTTCAGGCCTGGAAGCCTGTTTTGTAAGCTCGTATTTGATTGGTTCAAGCTTGGCAGGCAGGTCCCATTTAAAAGGAAATTAGTGCAGTATAGTATGAAAGGTGAGACTGAAGTTTATCTGATAAGGGCAACAACACATCTGCCACACTGATCATCAACACAGGGGCCCCTCAGGGGTGCGTGCTTAGTCCCCTCCTGTACTCCCTGTTCACCCACGACTGCGTGGCCAAGCACGACTCCAACACCATCATTAAGTTTGCTGACAACACAACAGTAGGCCTGATCGCCGACAGCGATGAGACAGCCTATAGGGAGGAGGTCAGAGACCTGGCAGTGTGGTGCAAGGACAACAACCTCTCCCTTAACGTGAGCAAGACAAAGGAGCCGATTGTGGACTACAGGAAAAGAAGGGCCGAACACACCCCCATTAACATCAACAGGGCCGTATGTGGAGCGGGTCGAGAGTTTCAAGCCCCTTGGTGTCCACATCACCAACAAACTATCATGGTCCAAACACACCAAGACAGTCGTGAAAAGGGCACAACAAAACCTTTTCCCCATCAGGCGGCAAAAAATATTTGGCATGGGTCCCCAGATTATAAAGATAATTTCTACAGCTGCACCGTCCTGACACCCCACCCCTGTTTTTACATTGGTGCTACTCGCTGTTTATTATCTATGCAAAGTCACTTTACCCCCACCTACATGTACATAGTACCTCAACTAACCTGTACCCCCGCACATTGACTCGGTATATAGCCTCGTTATTGTTATTTTATTTAGTTACTTTAGTTTATTTAGCTAATATATTCTTAACTCTATTTCTTGAACTGCATAGTTGGTTACGGGCTTGTCTGTAAGAGTTTCACGGTAAGGTCTACACCTGTATCAGGCGCATGTGACAAATACAATCTGATCTGATTTGGATTGGATCTATCCATTAATACAATCATATAGGTAGAAAAGTCCGTCCCAGAGCCCCATCCAATCTAAACCATCTCAAGACAAAACAACTCTTTCATGGTACAGGGATCTTTTGTTACCCACATTAGTCATGTAGCACACGACCTCATCTCAACCCAAACACAACCTTTCCCCAACTCACCTTTCTACGAGCCATATCTGGGCTAGTATTACCTGTGTTTGTTCACCACTCACAGAGAGAGCGCCATTCACTTTGCACACAGAGATCAGTCACATGTGCTTGAGGTAGTGTTTGAATGAACGCTTCCCATAATGGACTGTGTGCAGAGTTGTGCTTGATGTTGCCTGGTTGGTTGGAGCTATGGGGGACTGTTTGGAAGGGAAACACCGGCCCACAGTCCCTTGGCTATGGGTTCACTGGTTGCACCAGTTCAGGCTTAAATAAATACGACTAGTTGCGATTTAAGTGAACACATGGGACCTGCTCTACTGAACCTCATAGACAGAGTGGTCCCAGCAGACACCTGGGACCTGCTCCACTGAACCTCATAGACAGAGTGGTCCCAGCAGACACCTGGGACCTGCTCCACTGAACCTCATAGACAGAGTGGTCCCAGCCGGCTACGACAAGAACACATCATCATACAGTAGGGCATGTAGAAGCATACAGGTAATAATGTACACAGATCACTGCCTTGCTATAGCTCCCTCTCTCATTCACTCTCTCTCACACACACACACACACCGCCTCTCCCTCCAGACACACAGACACACACACACCGCCTCCCCCTCCAGACACACAGACACACACACACACAAACACAGTCCAAAATTATTGATGGTCTCTCTTATAAAACCCAGTCTGTTCCCTAAGGTATTCCCGGCAACATCACCGGGACTAAAATATCTAGCGACCCAAATAACTTCCCCCTGTTGGGGGAGGCGCCCAACGTTACACCGAAGCCATTTGTTTGACTGGGTAATTAATTTCCTCCTTTTTATAACCAAGTGTTTATGGCCTATCTAGGCCAAGAGTCTACAGTAGTGGGCCAGGGAGAGGTGGGGGATGCAGTCTACTGTATATTGCCTGGGAGACAGAACATCATAGACATACATTTGCTCTACAATGGCTGCAGGACAGGGACTGGGGTCACAAGATTACAGTAAATAGGATCAACTGCTTGAATGGGGTCCTCTTTGGCCAAATATAGGCCTTCTATAGGTCTATACTGGTAGTGCAATGAGACAGACCAATAGTACTGATCAAAACCAGGCCACTGATGTCAGAAGAAGACCGTGAGGAATGAAATGCCCCAGGATTCATCAAATCACCGGGGGAGAAGATAGTCTCCAGACTAAATAGAGACCATTTGCCAGTTCAGCAGCCTAGCATTAGTTTCTGTAAAACCAGCCACCCTCCTCTCCTCCAATCCCAGCAGAGTTAGCCTGTAGCTGCTATTGTGGTGAACCACAATGTAACTGACCAGGGTTCGAATCTAGGTCTGAACTTAGCCCTCTGAGCTAAAGCCTTGGCATTACTGTCTATAGTATAGCCGTAGCCTAACCACCACTGATGCACTACAGCTGATGGTGCATATTGTATTCCAGTAGCCGGGTCCAGCCAGCAGCCTGCGTTGCTCTGAGTGAGAGACAGCAGAGGGAGGGAGGGGGGAGGACATTACATCGAGGTCCTGACACACACTGGCTGACTGGAGAGTGGCCAGGTCGTGTTGGAACTGAGGAAATGATTACTCAGAGCATATGGAAATACCGCTGGGTTTGCATATTGGGACACAGAGCTGAAGACACACACACACACACACACACACACACACACACACACACACACACACACACACACACACACACACACACACACACACACACACACACACACACACACACACACACACACACACACACACACACACACACACACACACACACCTCTTATTGGGCAACTTAAAACCACCACATCTTCAGCATCCTACCTCTTCTCAGTAAAGGAAGCCAAGGTCACTTAACATTCTGAACCTAACCACATGCCTCCTTGTTCCCATTACTGCACTGTACTCTCATGTGATCAGTCCCTCACTCTCTCATTCATCCCAATCTCCCTCACCATCATCCATGGGTAACTCTATATCCCAATCTCCCTCATCCATGGGTAATTCTATATCCCAATCTCCCTCACCATCATCAATGGGTAACTCTATATCCCAATCTCCCTCACCATCATCAATGGGTAACTCTATATCCCAATCTCCCTCACCGTCATCCATGGGTAACTCTATATCCCAATCTCCCTCACCATCATCAATGGGTAACTCTATATCCCAATCTCCCTCACCATCATCCATGGGTAACTCTATATCCCAATCTCCCTCACCATCATCCATGGGTAATTCTATATCCCAATCTCCCTCACCATCATCAATGGGTAACTCTATATCCCAATCTCCCTCATCCATGGGTAACTCTATATCCCAATCTCCCTCATCCATGGGTAACTCTATATCCCAATCTCCCTCATCCATGGGTAACTCTATATCCCAATCTCCCTCATCCATGGGTAACTCTATATCCCAATCTCCCTCACCATCATCAATGGGTAACTCTATATCCCAATCTCCCTCATCCATGGGTGACTCTATATCCCAATCTCCCTCACCATCATCAATGGGTAACTCTATATCCCAATCTCCCTCACCGTCATCCATGGGTAACTCTATATCCCAATCTCCCTCACCATCATCCATGGGTAACTCTATATCCCAATCTCCCTCACCATCATCCATGGGTAACTCTATATCCCAATCTCCCTCACCGTCATCCATGGGTAACTCTATATCCCAATCTCCCTCACCATCATCCATGGGTAACTCTATATCCCAATCTCCCTCACCGTCATCCATGGGTAACTCTATATCCCAATCTCCCTCACCATCATCCATGGGTAACTCTATATCCCAATCTCCCTCATCCATGGGTAACTCTATATCCCAATCTCCCTCATCCATGGGTAACTCTATATCCCAATCTCCCTCATCCATGGGTAACTCTATATCCCAATCTCCCTCACCATCATCAATGGGTAACTCTATATCCCAATCTCCCTCATCCATGGGTGACTCTATATCCCAATCTCCCTCACCATCATCAATGGGTAACTCTATATCCCAATCTCCCTCACCGTCATCCATGGGTAACTCTATATCCCAATCTCCCTCACCATCATCCATGGGTAACTCTATATCCCAATCTCCCTCACCATCATCCATGGGTAACTCTATATCCCAATCTCCCTCACCGTCATCCATGGGTAACTCTATATCCCAATCTCCCTCACCATCATCCATGGGTAACTCTATATCCCAATCTCCCTCACCGTCATCCATGGGTAACTCTATATCCCAATCTCCCTCACCATCATCCATGGGTAACTCTATATCCCAATCTCCCTCATCCATGGGTAACTCTATATCCCAATCTCCCTCATCCATGGGTAACTCTATATCCCAATCTCCCTCATCCATGGGTAACTCTATATCCCAATCTCCCTCACCATCATCCATGGGTAACTACCAATATGACAGAGGCTGAACCGTGCCTAAGCCACAGACGTTTATCCTGCACTATGCTCCTGTCTGTAAGGCTTCCCCATTCTGTCTCTGGGGGAATCTGAAAGGGCATCCTTTTTCATATCTAGTGCACTACTTCTGATCTAAAGTGCACTACTGTTTAACTCTCTCCTTCCACGTCACAGTAAAGGACTCTTTGGCTGTTACTAGATGTCAATCCTTGCTTCCTCTGTCCTTGTTTCCTCCATTCTTCTCCTCTCTCTCAAAGAGCATAGGAGGAGGAGGTTAGAGGGCAGGGTCCTGGGATCCTCTCCTCCAATCCACTACCAGAAAGGTGAGGAATGGAATAAACGAGGATGGAGAAAACAGATTTGACATCTCCCTTCTCTAGACCTCGATGTTCCATGGGTAGGTGGGATTATTGTTCCAGACTAAACAAACAAATGATCCTAAGCCTGCCTGGTGCTCGGTGCCGGCTGCTTAGCAACAGGTGTTGCTAGACTAGAGAGATCTGAGGTTGATTTTATGTGTGGTTGTCAACAGTGGTTGATCATTGATTTGGCATGCTAGGACACCTTCCACTGACATTTGTCTGGGGTAAAAGGTTATAGAAGAATAGGGCAGACAAGTAAAGTACCATGTATCCTTGGTACACTGTGTTCAGTTGGAACAAAACTCCATGGTCTTAGATAACAACAATGATGAACCTTCTCAGTCTTCCAGTTCCTCACCGATGCTGAGTGTGAGAGACAGACAGGGAGAGAGAACGAAACAGAGACAGGCAGTCAGACAGGCAGGCAGGAAGACAGACAGGCAGGAAGACAGACTGAGACCGAGAGAGGATATAAGAATTGCCAAAATGCCAAATTTTAAGGACATGTCGGAAATGTCTGAGCCCTCTCTCTCGCTCTGGTTGCAATGTCAGGATGAATTGCGACGAGGCATGTCGGATCACTCTAAAGCACTGTAACAGCTTCCCATCTCCACTCAAATGATGTGAAAGTCATTGCCTGGCCATGTGTGAGTCTGGTGTGAGAATAAATGACTGGCTCCCTCTCCCCACTGTTAATCAAATCCCCCCAGGGCAGGGTTGCCAGATATGCTCGACGTGCTCGTCCAGCGCGGAGATGACAGAATCCATACATAAAGATGTGCTTTCCCTTCCCTTTTCTCCTCCTCCTCCTCATCCCCTCTTCCCCCCTCTCCTCTCATCGTCTCTCCAAGAGGGTGCTACTGACGTGACAGTCACTCCTCTGAATGAGAAGAGCCAGACAAATGAACGCATCGTCTCCTCCCTCCATCCTCTTCTTTACTTCATCAACACTCCACCTCTCCGTCGCCTCCTTTTCAATGCATCACCCACCCATCACTCGCAATCATCTTCTCGCTTGTTGAATGACGAGCTCACCTCTTGGAGGAGCAGGCAGAGTGCATTGTGGTCCGATCACTTAAAAGATGTGTTCTGAGGTCAGAGGGTGACACAGACAGACACACACAAAATGATGATTATGAAGTGATTCACAGTGGAGTGCTTGAATGCCAGTTGAATAATGAGGGCTTGCTTTTGGCAACAGCCTTCTAATGCTTGTATGAATGTCATTTTTCTCCCTGACAGTGCAATAGGAATCTCATTAAGAATCTCCTTGCTGTCAGTCTTTGTATCGGGTCTGAATTGCACTCTGAACTCTATTGTTCAGTGTTAGATACGTTAGATTAGCCTGGTGGTCCAGTCTGTGTTAGTTTATATACATTAGATTAGCCTGGTGGTCCAGTCTGTGTTAGTTTATATACATTAGATTAGCCTGGTGGTCCAGTCTGTGTTAGTTTATATACATTAGATTAGCCTGGTGGTCCAGTCTGTGTTAGTTTATATACATTAGATTAGCCTGGTGGTCCAGTCTGTGTTAGTTTATATACATTAGATTAGCCTGGTGGTCCAGTCTGTGTTAGTTTATATACATTAGATTAGCCTGGTGGTCCAGTCTGTGTTAGTTTATATACATTAGATTAGCCTGGTGGTCCAGTCTGTGTTAGTTTATATACATTAGATTAGCCTGGTGGTCCAGTCTGTGTTAGTTTATATACATTAGATTAGCCTGGTGGTCCAGTCTGTGTTAGTTTATATACATTATTTTAGCCTGGTGGTCCAGTCTGTGTTAGTTTATATACATTATATTAGCCTGGTGGTCCAGTCTGTGTTAGTTTATATACATTAGATTAGCCTGGTGGTCCAGTCTGTGTTAGTTCGCCTGGTGGTCCAGTCTATGTTAGTTTATATACATTAGATTAGCCTGGTGGTCCAGTCTGTGTTAGTTTATATACATTAGATTAGCCTGGTGGTCCAGTCTGTGTTAGTTTATATACATTATTTTAGCCTGGTGGTCCAGTCTGTGTTAGTTTATATACATTATATTAGCCTGGTGGTCCAGTCTGTGTTAGTTTATATACATTAGATTAGCCTGGTGGTCCAGTCTGTGTTAGTTTATATACATTAGATTAGCCTGGTGGTCCAGTCTGTGTTAGTTTATATACATTATATTAGCCTGGTGGTCCAGTCTATGTTAGTTTATATACATTATATTAGCCTGGTGGTCCAGTCTGTGTTAGTTTATATACATTATATTAGCCTGGTGGTCCAGTCTGTGTTAGTTTATATACATTAGATTAGCCTGGTGGTCCAGTCTGTGTTAGTTTATATACATTATATTAGCCTGGTGGTCCAGTCTATGTTAGTTTATATACATTAGATTAGCCTGGTGGTCCAGTCTGTGTTAGTTTATATACATTAGATTAGCCTGGTGGTCCAGTTTGTGTTAGTTTATATACATTATATTAGCCTGGTGGTCCAGTCTATGTTAGTTTATATACATTAGATTAGCCTGGTGGTCCAGTCTGTGTTAGTTTATATACATTATATTAGCCTGGTGGTCCAGTCTATGTTAGTTTATATACATTAGATTAGCCTGGTGGTCCAGTCTGTGTTAGTTTATATACATTATATTAGCCTGGTGGTCCAGTCTGTGTTAGTTTATATACATTAGATTAGCCTGGTGGTCCAGTCTGTGTTAGTTTATATACATTAGATTAGCCTGGTGGTCCAGTCTGTGTTAGTTTATATACATTAGATTAGCCTAGTGGTCCAGTCTGTGTTAGGTTTAACCAGCTCCTCTCTGTCAATTCATTGTCATGCAAGTGTCTGACGACGATGATACAAGAGTTAGCTACAGCAACTAGAACAGAATATATAACTGTATTAGACTTAGATACAGCAACTAGAATAGAACTGTATTAGACTTAGATACAACAACTAGAATAGAACTGTATTAGACTTAGATACAACAACTAGAATAGAACTGTATTAGACTTAGATACAACAACTAGAATAGAATAGAACTGTATTAGACTTAGATACAGCAACTAGAATAGAATAGAACTGTATTAGACTTAGATACAACAACTAGAATATAACTGTATTAGACTTAGATACAACAACTAGAATAGAACTGTATTAGACTTAGATACAGCAACTAGAATAGAACTGTATTAGACTTAGATACAACAACTAGAATAGAACTGTATTAGACTTAGATACAGCAACTAGAATAGAACTGTATTAGACTTAGATACAGCAACTAGAATAGAACTGTATTAGACTTAGATACAACAACTAGAATAGAACTGTATTAGACTTAGATACAGCAACTAGAATAGAACTGTATTAGACTTAGATACAACAACTAGAATAGAACTGTATTAGACTTAGATACAGCAACTAGAATATAACTCTATTAGACTTAGATACAGCAACTAGAATAACTGTATTAGACTTAGATACAGCAACTAGAATAACTGTATTAGACTTAGATACAGCAACTATAATAGAACTGTATTAGAATTAGATACAGCAACTAGAATAAACTGTATTAGACTTAGATACAGCAACTAGAATATAACTGTATTAGACTTAGATACAGCAACTAGAATAGAACTTCATTAGTCCATCTGAGATGGAAATTCTTATTTTATTCTGCTCCAGGTCACCAAAGCCTATTTCCTCTTGAATTCTGTCCTCCTGTTTTCTAAGAAATGGCCGCTCAGTCATAAGATAGTGTCTCCTGAGCGCTGCGTAACGCCCTCCTGAGAAATGACGCTCAGTCATAAGATAGTGTCTCCTGAGCGCTGCGTAACGCCCTCCTGAGAAATGACGCTCAGTCATAAGATAGTGTCTCCTGAGCGCTGCGTAACGCCCTCCTGAGAAATGACGCTCAGTCATAAGATAGTGTGTCCTGAGCGCTGCGTAACGCCCTCCTGAGAAATGACGCTCAGTCATAAGATAGTGGCTCCTGAGCGCTGCGTAACGCCCTCCTGAGAAATGACGCTCAACCACATGAAGCTCCTTTCATAAAGAGTGTGTCATGAGTGATGTCATCTCAGGACAATCTCTGTCCTCTCCTCCACATGCTGATGATCTATTGGATTCCTGGGACAAAGCTTTGCTCACCAACCTCTTTCTTCTGGCCGATTCCTTTGAGGTGGATTCATAGAATTGCTATTACGTCGCTTCATTACTTTGAAATGTAGAGATCTGCATCATATCAGATGACGATAGTGATTTATCATACAAGTTACTGCACGTCTGACAACATTTCAGGGTTTTCTCACTACGAATTGAGAAATGAAGGAAAAATGTATGGAAAAATACTAGAATTGAATTGAATGAATCCCTCCATAAGTGAACGGCTGAATTGAAGACTGCTCCTATACCAGTAACCAATCAGCATCAGCAAGGAAACATGGCCATTCTAGAGAGGACTGCAGGCTTGGTGGTGAAGGCAGACATAGAATAAGCTAGAGAGGACTGCAGGCTTGGTGGTGAAGGCAGACATAGAATAAGCTAGAGAGGACTGCAGGCTTGGTGGTGAAGGCAGACATAGAATAAGCTAGAGAGGACTGCAGGCTTGGTGGTGAAGACAGAAATAGAATAAGCTAGAGAGGACTGCAGGCTTGGTGGTGAAGGCAGACATAGAATAAGCTAGAGAGGACTGCAGGCTTGGTGGTGAAGGCAGATATAGAATAAGCTAGAGAGGACTGCTGGCTTGGTGGTGAAGACAGAAATAGAATAAGCTAGAGAGGACTGCTGGCTTGGTGGTGAAGACAGAAATAGAATAAGCTAGATATATCCTGTATCTCCCCATTCAGAACATGCACTCACAACACACTGGAGCTTATCAGAAACACAGTCTCAGAGGTCATGTCCTCACACGAGTGTGTGTTTTTGTGTGTGTGTGTGTTTTTGTGTTTGCGTTTTTGTGTGTTTATGTGTGTGCGTACACGTCCTCTTACACACTAACCAGAGTGCTGCCGTCTGACAATCCCATTGGGAGTTGATTCTTCATTTCATATGAACGAGCTAAGGAGGTGGGAAGGAGGGAGAAAAGGAGGAAGGGAAGGAGAGAGGGAGAGACGGAGGGAGGGAGGGAAGGAGAGAAGGAGAGAGGGAAGGAGGGAGAGAGGGAGAGTGTAAGTGCTCTCCTCCTCCAGTCTGCATGCTGTGAGAAAGCAGCTGGGGCCCTACTGAGGATTACAACACACACTCACTCACGCACGCAGCCGGCTGGCTGCAGACAGGGTCAGGATAACACAAGAGACACTCCGGGGCAGATTCCCTGGTCAGTCAAAGGGAAAGCCGGTCAGTCAGTCCAGCTCCATGTCTGTCTCTTCATGCTCTTCTTTTTCTTTGACTCTCTATATCTCTCTATCTCTACATCTCTACATCTCTACATCTCTCTATCTCTACATCTCTACATCTCTACATCTCTACATCTCTACATCTCTACATCTCTACATCTCTCTATCTCTACATCTCTACATCTCTACATCTCTACATCTCTACATCTCTACATCTCTCTATCTCTACATCTCTACATCTCTCTATCTCTACATCTCTACATCTCTACATCTCTACATCTCTACATCTCTACATCTCTACATCTCTCTATCTCTACATCTCTACATCTCTACATCTCTACATCTCTACATCTCTACCTCTCTATCTCTACATCTCTACATCTCTACATCTCTACATCTCTACATCTCTACATCTCTACATCTCTACATCTCTACATCTCTCTATCTCTCTATCTCTCTATCTCTACATCTCTACATCTCTACATCTCTACATCTCTACATCTCTACATCTCTCTATCTCTCTATCTCTACATCTCTACATCTCTACATCTCTACATCTCTACATCTCTACATCTCTCTATCTCTCTATCTCTACATCTCTACATCTCTACATCTCTACATCTCTACATCTCTACATCTATCTGCTCCTGCAGGCTTGGCCCAGTGGACTGTGAAATGTGAAACCCTGCAGTAGCAAATGTGCATGCTTGGCACTTCTCTCCTTTATCTCACTGTCCTCCTCTCCTCTTCTCTCATTTCCTTCTCTCCTCTCCCAGCCTCTTCTTGCCTTTACTCCCTCTCCTCATCTCCTTGCCTCTACTCTCTCCACTCCCAGCCTCTTCTTGCCTCTACTCTCTCTCCTCATCTCCTTGCTTCTACTCTCCTCCTCTCCTCTCCTCCTTGCCTGTACTCCCTCTCCTCGTCTTCTCTCCTCTCCTTTCCTCTTCTCATTTTTCCTCTCTACCTTTTCCCTTCTCTCCTCTTCTTGCCTCTACTCTCTCTCCTTGCTTCTACTCTCTCCTATCCCCTCCTCCTCTCCTGTCCTGTTCTCTTCTTGTTTCTCTCCTCTCCTTCCCTCTCCTCTCCTCTGCTTTATTCTCCTACCCTCTTCTCCTATCCTCACTCCTCTTTCTTCTACTCTCTCTCCCTCTCTCCTCCAATTCTCTCCTCTCCTCTCTTCTCCCATCCTCTCCTCTCCTGTTCTCTTCTCGTTTCTCCTCTCCTCTCCTCTCCTCTCCTCTCCACTCCACTCCACTCCACTCCTGTTCTCTTCTCGTTTCTCCTCTCCTCTCCTCTCCTCTCCTGTTCTCTTCTCGTTTCTCCTCTTCTCCTCTCCTCTCCTGTTCTATTCTCGTTTCTCCTCTCCTCTCCGCTTTCTTCTCCTGCCCTCTCCTCATCTCCTCTCCTCTTGCGCTCTCTCTCTCTCCCTCCTCTCATTATCATCAACCACCACTGCTACCTGCCAGGTTGCTGGAGATCTCCACACACATGCACACACACACACACACAGCTCCTCTATAAAGACATGCTATATCCCTTTCACTACATTTAGAAACCAAGCACATCTCTGATACAGTAGAGTGATATTCGGCCATGTTGCCTGAGTACTGACTAGACATCCCTTATTGTGAGTGAACCCTGAAGGACAAAGTGAGTGTGTTGGAGGGCAGACAGACTGTCTGTAGGTCAATGTCAGCCAGCCCTTGTGTTGTGGCTGTAGTATTACAGTGTAGCCATGAGGTCCATGTGATGTGGCCAGTGATAATTCTACATCTACCAACTGGGTAGACAGGGAATAACAAAACACTCTAAAAATTATATCAAGACAGCTGGTCAGTCATGTGACAAAATAGGCAATGTGCTCCTATTCAGGTTATGGTTGGGTGCTGAATCTGTGTATTGTATTGCACGTCCTATTCATGTTCTATGGTCGGGCAGTCTCACCTTGTGTAGGCCTAGCAGCTGATGCCATAACCACCTGATTTATGCCCTGTAGACAGGGAGTAGGGAACACCACCACAATGCCAGTGGTGACTAACATGCAGTGCCCTTTAAAACCAAGGTTCTATCACAGCATCACTTAAAGCATCACATGTCTACTGTGGGCCACAGCATTAAGACAACATTGTTCCATGTGCCAGGCAGAGTTTGATGTGTTTTATACAGGCAATATTTCTCCATGGAGGTGGACAATGCCAGTCGCTTGTCCCTGAGTGGCTGCCGTCAGGTAGACAGGTCTGTTATAATGACTTATCTGGTCTGGGGATGTCAACTCCAGACCTTGAGACATTTTTCATTTACTCACACAAACATCTAGGAAATATTGAAAGCATATACATTGTAAGTACAATAGGCTGTGTCTCTAGAGTACAACATTTTGAAACTACACCAGGCCTATGTCAGCCTGGATTTAACACTCATTCTACCAGATTGATGAGAGGTTTTATTCTCCAGACCAGGATTCTACCAGATTGATGACAAGTTGTATTCTCCAGACCAGGAATCAGATTGATGACAGGTTGTATTCTCCAGACCAGGATTCTACCAGATTGATGACAAGTTGTATTCTCCAGACCAGGATTCAGATTGATGACAGGTTGTATTCTCCAGACCAGGATTCTACCAGATTGATGACAGGTTGTATTCTCCAGACCAGGATTCTACCAGATTGATGACAGGTTTTATTCTCCAGACCAGGATTCTACCAGATTGATGACAAGTTGTATTCTCCAGACCAGGATTCTACCAGATTGATGCCAGGTTGTATTCTCCAGACCAGGATTCAGATTGATGACAGGTTGTATTCTCCAGACCAGAGCAGAGCCATGTCAGTAATACAGTAACATGACATTTATCAATGGTTACATAGTGTTTCAAATGCCTGCAGTAATATCTGGTGTTTGACTGGACAGTGATCTTGAGTTAAGTCTGGATGTTTGAGTGGCTGACAGCAGGAAGCCAATTAAGAAGGTGACTAGAGAGGGTAAAGCCATGGTCATGGACCACTAGCCTTCATTTACACACAAGAACTCTACTGGCACAAGTAGCCAGCATCAAATGACCACGCACTGCTGTTGTCTGCAGCCCAGCGATGCTGGTGGCGAAATCGATCATCCAAAACTGCTTCCATCAGCGCAGGTGGATGGCATGCTGCATGGAAACCGCGTGGTTCTTTAAATGCCTTTACACGCACCGCGTAAAACAAGAAACATCGAGACTTTATGCATACAGAGAAAACTGAACGTGTATATGTTGTCTTTCTTGCATAGTAAGTGAAACAGTTTACTTCCCAGCAGACCAGAGTTGAATAACGCCTGCAGCCCTACGGAGAGTAGGTTGGTTTCACCATGTGTCCCCCGGCGTGACATTTCACCATAGAGCCTGTGCTTATAAAAACTATGACACAATGTGACTCGGAAACCTCGAGGCTTGACTCCTGGACCACATCATTCCCCCATTATAATCCCCCTCTTCCTATTCCCCATTTCCACAGCATCTTGTAAAAAGACCACTTGCTTATCTCGAACGGCAACCCTATACATCTGCGTTAATACATTATGCATTTGAATGGGGAACCTCCTCGCCTCATGCCGCCGAGGGTTTCAAAACAAGTAATCCGACGGAAGCAGATGTATTATTTATGTACAAAGCACTGGTTTTATTATTCAGAGATCTACATCATCCCTGTCGAAATTATGACCGCTTTTCCCTAATTGCTGTTGACAGCTGAGACCATGCGCACGGGTGAAGGATACATTAGCGGCAGCGAATAACAACCTGCGCTCGGCTCAACACAGAACAGCACTCCGCTGGTATGATCTAATATCATAACACAATCATACTTAGTACAAGTTTACATTGCGACACTTAATATTAGACTACATGCTTCAAGTTAATCACACAGGGTAATATTCTTAACAATAGCGTAACAATACATCGTGCACATTTAATTGCCTAGTATGAAGATTTAATTGCAATAGCGCAGCGGTTTCCTTTCATAAACTCATCTATTTTACAAGTTACTATTATATTTAGGCTATAGTACCTCTCTCTCTGAACTTGTGATGCAAGATATTGGAGGAAAGTTGACGCCTATGTCAGTGATTCGGGCGCACTTCGGTGGCTTTGCCAAACCACCATCAGCAATATAGCTACAGTTAACGATTAATATAGCTAACGATCGAAACTCGAGTCACCTGCTGCCAGTTCTCCTCCAGCGAAGGCATCGCAGAGAAGTAGCCGGTGTCATGCACGAGCTGGAGTTCCTGAAAAATACCGTGATTCGCCAAAACGTCCATGGTGATGCTCTGTATGCGGAGCGCAGAAAGGAGACTGTTCCACGAAAAAAATGAATCCGGCTGCGCCTAATCAAATGTCCAAATCCACGTTCATGCCAGTCCTTTCAGGAAATATAATGCATAGAAAAAAACATAAACAGATCCGAAAGAAGGAAATATATAGTTTCACTATTTGCTGGAGACTCTAATGAACGAGTTTAGACTTGGTGATACACGCAAACTTGCAGAGATGATGGAGGCTCCATGTGTATCCGTAGGATATTGCTAGGTAGTAACCTTGGATAATCCCCACTAGGCTTTTCCCCAGCGCTCCGCTTCCGTAGGAAAATGTTCGGGCAGGATGGTAGTAGGCTACAGGCATCGCAAGACAAACGGGAAGGAGAGTAGCGAGTGGAGGGGCGTGTACATACTGTCAATCAACTTCGTGCGTGGCTATATAAGGTAAATGGCTTTGACGATCCCGCCAAAGGGGCGATTTGACAGGTTAAGGTGTGTAAGAGGAGGAGATATGCAAATCATTGGACCACAATAGGCTCTCCCTCCCTGTCACTCAAGCCATATATACGTTTGAAAGGTGAGCTATTTATTCGAGGCTAAATAAATATGGTAATCGGCTCATCTCGGACTGTCTAAGTTAGAGCATAAACGTCTAGTCGTTTTCGTGGGCTCCTCGAATAGACAGGGAAACCAGGCTATATTCGGTTATAGGCATTAACCATATACTCTACGTGTATACCATATATATACATATACCATATACTCTACGTGTGACTAAAGTAAAAGACCAAAGAATTTAGAAAGACAAACACAGACCTTGGAGTTGCTTTGAAGGCACCAGGTCACCCGTGATACAAGTCAGTATTCGACATCCATCCATGTCTGAGGAAGTCCGGAAATGACGTGAAAAGGCCACTAGGGGCAATTGTGAGCGCTGTTACCTTTTTCTCCCCAATTTCATGGTATCCAATTGTTGTAGTAGCTACTATCTTGTCTCATCGCTACAACTCCCGTACGGGCTCGGGAGAGACGAAGGTTGAAAGTCATGCGTCCTCCGATACACAACCAACCAAGCCGCTGCTTCTTTAACACAGCGCACATCCAACCCGGAAGCCAGCCGCACCAATGCGCCGGTGGAAACACTGGCCACCTTGGCTAGCGTACACTGCGCCCAGCCCGCCACAGGAGTCGCTGGTGCACGATGAGACAAGGACACCCCTACCGACCAAGCCCTCCCTAACCCGGGCGACGCTAGGCCAATTGTGCGTCGCCCCACGGACCTCCCGGTCGCGGCCGGTTACGACAGAGCCTGGGCGCGAACCCAGGACTCTGATGGCACAGCTGGCGCTGCAATACAGCGCCCTTAACCACTGCGCCACCCGGGAGGCCCTGCGCTGTTACCTTTTAAGTAGGTTTCGTTTTGTTTGGGTGTTGGGGATGGTGAATGGGGATGTAAGCATCTGCTACTGTTGCAGAAAGTTGAACCCAGTGATAAAAGTAATTTTTGAGACTTTTGTTTTAAGCCTGTCCCAAACCTTAACCCTTACGTTAACCATTTGAAGTTAATGACTAACCTCCCTCTAGTGCAACAGGTTGCATGTTCGAATCCAATGATAGAAAGTTATTTTTTTGATTTTTGTTTTAAGCCTATCTCAAACCTTTACCCTTAATCATTCAAAGTTCATGTCTAACCTTAACCACTTCAACATTGTGCGTTTGGAACAACTTCAAAATGATGAAAGTCTAATTGTGACGTGAGACTGTGAGAGTTTGTTGAAGGAACCAACATGTAGCAGTACATGTAGGATATACCCTGTGTCTTTCTCATTTGGAGTCACCAATTTACACAAGGCCCATTATGTGAGGTAAACAGGATATAGTGTATATAACAGTATTCTTCAGTGCAACGATGTTGTTGGAATACGCCTCAAAGTTTGTGAATGGAACATAACTCTCGTTTGACAATAGACTACCATTGTGTGTTAGGGGTGCTTGTCACTATGACCTCTTCTGAAAGAGGACGTGAAGGAAGACTCCCCATGTGAGAATTAACTCAACCTTTCATCCCCAGACCCTACATTTTCTTAGTCTATGTAGACAAGATTGTTGGCATCTTACTTAAAAGTCCTGCTGAGACTGAGGCTGCCCTAATAAGGACACCGTAATACAAACATACAGTACCAATCAAAAGTTTGGACACACCTACTCATCCAGGGGGTTTTCTTTATTTTGACTATTTTCTACATTGTAGAATAATAGTGAAGACATCAAAACTATGAAATAACACATATTGAATCATGTGTTATCAAAATACATTTTAGCCACCCTTTGCCTTGATGACAGCTTTGCACTCTTGACATTCTCTCAACCAGCTTCACCTGAAATGCTTTTCCAACAGTCATTTGCTGAGCACTTGTTGGCTGCTTTTCCTTCACTCTGCTGTCCAACTCATCCCAAACCTTCTCAATTGGGTTGAGGTCGGGTGATTGTGGAGGCTAGGTCATCTGATGCAGCACTCCATCACTCTCCTTCTTGGTAAAATAGCCCTTACACAGCCTGGAGGTGTGTTGGGTCATTGTCCTGTTGAAAAACAAATGATAGTCCCACTAAGCCCAAACCAGATGGGATGGTGTATTGCTGCAGAATGCTGTGGTAGCCATGCTGGTTAAGTGTGCCTGGAATTCTAAATAAATCACAGACAGTGTCACCAGCAAAGCACCCCCACACTATAACACCTCCTCCTCCATGCTTTACGGTGGGAAATACACATGCAGAGATCATCCGTTCACCCACACCACGTCTCACAAAGACACGGCGGTTGAAACAAAAAAATCTCAAATTTGGACTCCAGACCAAAGGACAGATTTCCACCAGTCTAATGTCCATTGCTCATGTTTCTTGGCCCAATCACGTCGCTTCTTCTTATTGGTGTCCTTTAGTAGTGGTTTCTTTGCAGCAATTCGACCATGAAGGCCTGATTCATACAGTCTCCTCTGAACAGTTCATGTTGAGATGTGTCTGTAACTTGAACTCTGTGAAGTATCTACAGTGGGGCAAAAAAGTATTTAGTCAGCCACCAATTGTGCAAGTTCTCCCACTTAAAAAGATGAGAGAAGCCTGTAATTTTCATCATAGGTACACTTCAACTATGACAGACAAAATGAGAAAAAAAAATCCAGAAAATCACATTGTATGATTTTTTATGAATTTATTTGCAAATTATGGTGGAAAATAAGTATTTGGTCAATAACAAAAGTTTATCTCAATACTTTGTTATACAGTGCCTTGCGAAAGTATTCGGCCCCCTTGAACTTTGCGACCTTTTGCCACATTTCAGGCTTCAAACATAAAGATATAAAACTGTATTTTTTTGTGAAGAATCAACAACAAGTGGGACACAATCATGAAGTGGAACAACATTTATTGGATATTTCAAACTTTTTTAACAAATCAAAAACTGAAAAATTGGGCGTGCAAAATTATTCAGCCCCCTTAAGTTAATACTTTGTAGCGCCACCTTTTGCTGCGATTACAGCTGTAAGTCGCTTGGGGTATGTCTCTATCAGTTTTGCACATCGAGAGACTGAATTTTTTTCCCATTCCTCCTTGCAAAACAGCTCGAGCTCAGTGAGGTTGGATGGAGAGCATTTGTGAACAGCAGTTTTCAGTTCTTTCCACAGATTCTCGATTGGATTCAGGTCTGGACTTTGACTTGGCCATTCTAACACCTGGATATGTTTATTTTTGAACCATTCCATTGTAGATTTTGCTTTATGTTTTGGATCGTTGTCTTGTTGGAAGACAAATCTCCGTCCCAGTCTCAGGTCTTTTGCAGACTCCATCAGGTTTTCTTCCAGAATGGTCCTGTATTTGGCTCCATCCATCTTCCCATCAATTTTAACCATCTTCCCTGTCCCTGCTGAAGAAAAGCAGGCCCAAACCATGATGCTGCCACCACCATGTTTGACAGTGGGGATGGTGTGTCCATGGTGATGAGCTGTGTTGCTTTTACGCCAAACATAACGTTTTGCATTGTTGCCAAAAAGTTCAATTTTGGTTTCATCTGACCAGAGCACCTTCTTCCACATGTTTGGTGTGTCTCCCAGGTGGCTTGTGGCAAACTTTAAACAACACTTTTTATGGATATCTTTAAGAAATGGCTTTCTTCTTGCCCTCTTCCATAAAGGTCAGATTTGTGCAATATACGACTGATTATTGTCCTATGGACAGTCTCCCACCTCAGCTGTAGATCTCTGCAGTTCATCCAGAGTGATCATGGGCCTCTTGGCTGCATCTCTGATCAGTCTTCTCCTTGTATGAGCTGAAAGTTTAGAGGGACGGCCAGGTCTTGGTAGATTTGCAGTGGTCTGATACTCCTTCCATTTCAATATTATCGCTTGCACAGTGCTCCTTGGGATGTTTAAAGCTTGGGAAATCTTTTTGTATCCAAATTCGGCTTTAAACTTCTTCACAACAGTATCTCGGACCTGCCTGGTGTGTTCCTTGTTCTTCATGATGCTCTCTGCGCTTTTAACGGACCTCTGAGACTATCACAGTGCAGGTGCATTTATACGGAGACTTGATTACACACAGGTGGATTGTATTTATCATCATTAGTCATTTAGGTCAACATTGGATCATTCAGAGATCCTCACTGAACTTCTGGAGAGAGTTTGCTGCACTGAAAGTAAAGGGGCTGAATAATTTTGCACGCCCAATTTTTCAGTTTTTGATTTGTTAAAAAAGTTTTAAATATCCAATATCTTTGTTTGAAGCCTGAAATGTGGCAATAGGTTGCAAAGTTCAAGGGGGCCGAATACTTTCGCAAGGCACTGTATACCCTTTGTAGGCAATGACAGAGGTCAAACATTTTCTGTAAGTCACAAGGTTTTCAAACACTGTTGCTGGAATTTTGTCCCATTCCTCCATGCAGATCTCCCCTAGAGCAGTGATGTTTTGGGGCTGTTGCTGGGCAACACGGACTTTCAACTCCCTCCAAAGATTTTCTATGGGGTTGAGATCTGGAGACTGGCTAGGCCACTCCAGGACCTTGAAATGCTTCTTACAAAGCCACTCCTTCGTTGCCCGGGCGTTGTGTTTGGGATCATTGTCATGCTGAAAGACCCAGCCACGTTTCATCTTCAATGCCCTTGCTGATGGAAGGAGGTTTTCACTCAAAATCTCACGATACATGGCCCCATTCATTCATTCCTTTACACGGATCAGTCGTCCTGGTCCCTTTGCAGAAAAACAGCCCCAAAGCATGATGTTTCCACCCCCATGCTTCACAGTAGGTAAGGTTTTTTGGATGCAACTCAGCATTCTTTGTCCTCCAAATATGTCGAGTTGAGTTTTTACCAAAAAGTTATATTTTGGTTTCATCTGACCATATGACATTCTCCCAATCTTCTTCTGGATCATCCAAATGCTCTCTAGCAAACTTCAGACGGGCCTGGACATGTACTGGCTTAAGCAGGGGGACACGTCTGGCACTGCAGGATTTGAGTCTCTGGCGGCGTAGTGTGTTACTGATGGTAGGCTTTATTACTTTGGTCCCAGCTCTCTGCAGGTCATTCACTAGGTCCTCCCGTGTGGTTCTGGGATTTTTGCTCACCGTTCTTGTGATCATTTTGACCCCCATTTTGACCCCTTGTTATCATTTTGCTAATAATTGCTCCTACAGTTGATTTCTTCAAACCAAGCTGCTTACCTATTGCATTTTCAGTCTTCCCAGCCTGGTGCAGGTCTACAATTTTGTTTCTGGTGTCCTTTGACAGCTCTTTGGTCTTGGCCATAGTGGAGTTTGGAGTGTGACTGTTTGAGGTTGTGGACAGGTGTCTTTTTATACTGATAACAAGTTCAAACAGGTGCCATTAATACAGGTAACGAGTGGAGGACAGAGGAGCCTCTTAAAGAAGAAGTTACAGGTCTGTGAGAGCCAGAAATCTTGCTTGTTTGTAGGTGACCAAATACTTATTTTCCACCATAATTTGCAAATAAATTCATAAATAATTCTACAATGTGATTTTCTGGATTTTTTTTCTCATTTTGTCTGTCATAGTTGAAGTGTACCTATGATGAAAATTACAGGCCTCTCTAATCTTTTTAAGTGGGAGAACTTTCACAATTGGTGGCTGACTAAATAGTTTTTTGCCCGACTGTATTTGGGCTGTAATTTCTGAGGCTAATAACTCTAATGAACTTATCCTCTGCAGCAGAGGTAACTCTGGGTCTTCCTTTCCTGTGGCGGTCCTCATGAGAGCCAGTTTCATCATGGCGCTTGATGGTTTTTGCGACTGCACTTGAAGAAACTTTAAGAGTTCTTGAAATGTTCCACATTGACTGACCTTCATGTCTTAAAGTAATGATGGACTGTCATTTCTCTTTGCTTATTTGAGCTGTTCTTGCCATAATATGGACTCTGTCTTTTACCAAATAGGGCTATCTTCTGTATACCACCCCTACCTTGTCACAACACAACTGATTGGCTCAAACACATTAAGAAGGAAAGACATTCCACAAATGAACTTTTAAGAAGGCACAATTGAAATGTTAATTGAAATGCATTCCAGGTGACTACCTCATGAAGCTGGTTGAGAGAATGCCAAGAGTGTGCAAAGCTGTCATCAAGGCAAAGGGTTGCTATTTGAATAATCTCAAATAAAAAATATTTGGATTTGTTTAACACTTTTTTGGTTACTACATGATTCCATATGTCTTATTTTGTAATTTTGATGTATTTCACTATTATTCTACAATGTAGAAAATAGTAAAAATGAAGAAAAACCCTTGAATGAGTAGGTGTTCTAAACTTTTGACCGGTAGTGTATAGAGGCTGTCTTAATATATATTGACTCAGGAGACTAAAAACAGGTAGACGAAAACTATTCTGATGCCTACTTTCACCTCATCTGTTTTTATGTGAGTAACAGAGCTTATTTGCCTGGATTTGTGTCAGTCTAGTTTATACTGAGTTACCTTACACACACACACACACACACACACACACACACACACACACACACACACACGGTGGCATGCAGCAGAGCCGTAATCTTATTACAGTGTTCTGGGAGGCTGGCTGACGGCCCTGGATGTGTGACTTACACATGGCATTTGGGGAGGGAGAGCACGCTGTGAGCTGATGAAGCACTGACTGACATTTATCCATTTGACTCGTTCAGCTCTCACTCTGTCTCACTCTCTCTCTGTCTCTCTTTTTCTCTCTCACAGACACAGAGACACAGACAAACACACGCATGCACACACGTAACCACACAGTCTCTTTCTCTCTACCTCCTCTCTACACCTCTCCCTCTCCATTTCTCTCCCTACATGTGGAGCCAGAGAGAGAG
>NW_027258213.1:32500-94462 GCF_045791955.1 Oncorhynchus clarkii lewisi | reverse complement strand
TTATAAATATGGTGAATAGACTATATATATATATATATATATATATATATATATATATATATGTTTATAAATATGGTGAATAGACTATATATAGTTATAAATATGGTGAATAGACTATATATATATATATATATATATATATGTTTATAAAAATGGTGAATAGACTATATCTAGTATAAATATGGTGAATAGACTATATCTAGTTATAAATATGGTGAATAGACTATATATATATATATATATATATATATATATGTTTATAAATATGGTGAATAGACTATATATAGTTATAAATATGGTGAATAGACTATATATATGTTTATAAATATGGTGAATAGACTATATCTAGTTATTTATAAATATGGTGAATAGACTATATCTAGTTAATTATAAATATGGTGAATAGAATATATCTAGTTAATTATAAATATGGTGAATAGACTATATCTAGTTAATTATAAATATGGTGAATAGACTATATATATGTTTATAAATATGGTGAATAGACTATATCTAGTTAATTATAAATATGGTGAATAGACTATATATATGTTTATAAATATGGTGAATAGACTATATCTAGTTAATTATAAATATGGTGAATAGACTATATCTAGTTATAAATATGGTGAATAGACTATATATATGTTTATAAATATGGTGAATAGACTATATCTAGTTATTTATAAATATGGTGAATAGACTATATCTAGTTAATTATAAATATGGTGAATAGAATATATCTAGTTAATTATAAATATGGTGAATAGACTATATCTAGGTAATTATAAATATGGTGAATAGACTATATATATGTTTATAAATATGGTGAATAGACTATATCTAGTTAATTATAAATATGGTGAATAGACTATATATATGTTTATACATATGGTGAATAGACTATATCTAGTTATAAATATGGTGAATAGACTATATATATGTTTATATATATGGTGAATAGACTATATATATGTTTATAAATATGGTGAATAGACTATATCTAGTTATAAATATGGTGAATAGACTATATATATGTTTATATATATGGTGAATAGACTATATATATGTTTATAAATATGGTGAATAGACTATATATAGTTATAAATATGGTGAATAGACTATATATATAAATATGGTGAATAGACTATATATAGTTATAAATATGGTGAATAGACTATATATATGTTTATAAATATGGTGAATAGACTATATATAGTGAATAGACTATATCTAGTATAAATATGGTGAATAGACTATATATAGTTATAAATATGGTGAACAGACTATATATATGTTTATAAATATGGTGAATAGACTATATCTAGTTAATTATAAATATGGTGAATAGACTATATATATGTTTATAAATATGGTGAATAGACTATATCTAGTTAATTATAAATATGGTGAATAGACTATATCTAGTTATAAATATGGTGAATAGACTATATATATTTTTATATATATGGTGAATAGACTATATATATGTTTATAAATATGGTGAATAGACTATATATAGTTATAAATATGGTGAATAGACTATATCTAGTTATAAATATGGTGAACAGATTATATATAGTATAGATATGGTGAATAGACTATATCTAGTTAGTTATAGATATGGTGAATAGACTATATCTAGTTAGTTATAAATATGGTGAATAGACTATATCTAGTTATAAATATGGTGAATAGACTATATCTAGTATAACTATGGTGAATAGACTGTATCTAGTTATAGATATGGTGAATAGACTATATATAGTATAAATATGGTGAATAGACTATATATATGTTTATAAATATGGTGAATAGACTATATCTAGTTATAAATATGGTGAATAGACTATATCTAGTTAGTTATAGATATGGTGAATAGACTATATCTACAGTAGTTAGGTATAGTCTATATCTAGAATAGTATAAATGTGGAATGCAGTGCAACTCTATACAGTAGGCTGCCAGTTGCATGTCTTACTCCTCAAAGATCTCCTGGAAGATATCCTTGAAGCGTCCGTCGTAGTACTTAAGGATGGTGTTCTTAGTGCTCATGTATAGAGGCCACCTCTTATTGATGGCATACTGGAAACAGCTGTGGGCAAACCCTGTGATGGACTGGACATGACAGACAACAGTATTAGATCAATGTGATGGACTGGACATGACAGACAGAACACTATTAGAACCCTGTGATAGACTGGACAGGACAGACAGAACACTATTAGAACCATGTGATGGACTGGACAGGACAGATAGAACACTATTAGAACCATGTGATGGACTGGACAGGACAGACAGAACACTATTAGAACCCTGTGATGGACTGGATAGGACAAACAGGCTGTACATTGTCATACTGAAACATGAGGTGATGGACAGGACAGGACAAACAGGCTCTACATTATCATGCTGAAACATGAGGTGATGGACTGGACAGGACAAACAGGCTGTACATTATCATGCTGAAACATGAGGTGATGGACAGGACAGGACAAACAGGCTGTACATTGTCATACTGAAACATGAGGTGATGGACAGGACAGGACAAACAGGCTCTACATTATCATACTGAAACATGAGGTGATGGACTGGACAGGACAAACAGGCTGTACATTATCATACTGAAACATAAGGTGATCGTGGCGGATGAATAACAAGACAATGGACCTCAGGATCTCGTCACGGTATCTCTGTGCATTCAAATTTCCATCGATAAAATGCAATTGTGTTCATTGTCCATAGCTTATGCCTGCCAATACCATAACCCCACCGCCACCATGGGGCATTCTGTTCACAACATTGACATCAGCAAACCGCTGGCCCACAAAACACTACCAGTTGCCTGGTACAGTTCAAACCGGGAATCATCCCTGAAGAGCAAACTTCTCCAGCGTGCCAGTGGCCATCGAAGATGAGCATTTGCCCACTGAAGTCGGTTACGATGCCGAACTGCAGTTAGGTCAAAACCCTGGTGAGGACGACGAGCACAAGATAAGCTTCCCTGAGACGTTTCTTACAGTTTGTGCAGAAATTCTTCAGTGGTGCAAACCCACAGTTTCATCAGCTGTCCGTCTGGCTGGTCTCAGATGATCCAGCTGGTGATGAAGCCGGATGTGAAGGTCCTGGGCTGCCGTGATTACACGTGGTCTGCGGTTATGAGGCCGTTTGGATGTACTGCCAAATTCTCTAAACCGATGTTGGAGGAGGCTTATGGTAGAGAAATGAACATTACATTCCCTGGCAACATTCCTGAAGTCAGCATGCCAATTGCACACTCTGTGGCATTGTGTTGTGTGACAAAAGTGCACATTTTAAAGTGGCCTTTTATTGTCTCCAGCACAAGGTGCACATGTGTAATGATTATGCCGTTTAATCAGCTTCTTTACTTTCCACACCTGTCAGGTAGATAGATGGCTTATCTTGGCAAAGGAGAAGTGCTCACTAACAGGGATGTAAACACATTTGTCCACCAAATTTGAGAGAAATAAGCTTTTTGTGCATAGAGAACATTTCTGAGATCTTTTATTTCAGCTCATAAAACATGGGACCAACACTTTACATGTTGCGTTTATATTTTTGCTCAGTTTATGTTCTTTAATGTCAAAGGCAAATTTCACTCCTTGGATGGAAAATAAAGTGTGTAACTTAAAAAAAAAAAAGAACCTGCCCCAGCCTGCTCACCTCATCAGTATTGTACATGCCCAACCCACAGCCTCCTGAGACGAAGTCAAAGACCTCCCACTCACTCCCCTTGCTGCCGTCAGCTGGGGTGAACACCATCTTAAACTTCCCTGGCTTGGTGATCACAAAGTCTGTGGCTCTGTACTGTGGAACAACACAACAACAAACATCAACAACAGAACATTCCTCACATGCTCTGTGATTGAATACAAATCTAATCTAAAACACGTATTGTATGTTACTTATCTACCTGGTCACCAAAGGCGTGTCTGCCGATCGTTATTGGCTGCGTCCAACCAGGGACCAGACGGGGAATGTTCTTGCAGATGATCGGCTCTCGGAAGACGGTTCCGCCCAGAATGTTCCTGATGCTTCCGTTGGGACTCTTCCACATCTTCTTCAGCTTGAACTCTGTTAGGGTTAGAGATGGAGGCCTGAGTTAACCTATTAGACCTAACCATAACTCTAACCCTGACCTTACTACATCTAGCCCAGGTAACTATATATCTAACCCAACTACACCTAGCCCAGGTAACTAACTATCTATCTAACCCAACTACACCTAGCCCAGGTTACTAACTAACTAACTAACTATCTATCTAACCCTGACCGTACTACATCTAGCCCAGGTAACAAACTATCTATCTAACCCTGACCTTACTACATCTAGCCCAGGTAACTAACTATCTATCTAACCCTGACCTTACTACATCTAGCCCAGGTAACTAACTATCTATCTAACCCTGACCTTACTACATCTAGCCCAGGTAACTAACTATCTATCTAACCCTGACCTTACTACATCTAGCCCAGGTAACTAACTATCTATCTAACCCTGACCTTACTACATCTAGCCCAGGTAACTAACTATCTATCTAACCCTGACCTTACTACATCTAGCCCAGGTAACTAACTATCTATCTAACCCTGACCTTACTACATCTAGCCCAGGTAACTAACTATCTATCTAACCCTGACCTTACTACATCTAGCCCAGGTAACTAACTATCTATCTAACCCTGACCTTACTACATCTAGCCCAGGTAACTAACTATCTATCTAACCCTGACCTTACTACATCTAGCCCAGGTAACTAACTATCTATCTAACCCTGACCTTACTACATCTAGCCCAGGTAACTAACTATCTATCTAACCCTGACCTTACTACATCTAGCCCAGGTAACTAACTATCTATCTAACCCTGACCTTACTACATCTAGCCCAGGTAAACTAACTATCTATCTAACCCTGACCTTACTACATCTAGCCCAGGTAACTAACTATCTATCTAACCCTGACCTTACTACATCTAGCCCAGGTAACTAACTATCTATCTAACCCTGACCTTACTACATCTAGCCCAGGTAACTAACTATCTATCTAACCCTGACCTTACTACATCTAGCCCAGGTAACTAACTATCTATCTAACCCTGACCTTACTACATCTAGCCCAGGTAACTAACTATCTATCTAACCCTGACCTTACTACATCTAGCCCAGGTAACTAACTATCTATCTAACCCTGACCTTACTACATCTAGCCCAGGTAACTAACTATCTATCTAACCCTGACCTTACTACATCTAGCCCAGGTAACTAACTATCTATCTAACCCTGACCTTACTACATCTAGCCCAGGTAACTAACTATCTATCTAACCCTGACCTTACTACATCTAGCCCAGGTAACTAACTATCTATCTAACCCTGACCTTACTACATCTAGCCCAGGTAACTAACTATCTATCTAACCCTGACCTTACTACATCTAGCCCAGGTAACTAACTATCTATCTAACCCTGACCTTACTGCACCTAGCCCAGGTAACTATCTACCTAACCCTGACCTTACTACACCTAGCCCAGGTAACTATCTACCTAACCCTGACCTTACTACACCTAGCCCAGGTAACTATCTACCTAACCCTGACCTTACTACATCTAGCCCAGGTAACTAACTAACTATCTATCTAACCCTGACTCTTCCACATCTTCAACTCTGAGGAGTAAGGGTCATGGATGAAGGCCTGACAGGAGTTAAGCTGTTAACTGTCAAACTGCAGTACTGATCTACCTCCTGACACTGAAACCATGGTCAAACAAATATTTATAGAAACACTTTAATAAGTGTTATTCCCTGGGATTCAAATGTCCATCTTGTGGATGTATGATGTATTTCTAACCAGAGAATGTATGTCTGTGATTAAAGTAGATACCATCGACTCTGGCTTCATCCGGGGTGATGGTGGCACACTTGACAGCCACGTTGTACTTCATGGTGGCGATGGCTGAGTCAATGGTGACCTGGTCGTCTGTCTGGTCGCGGCACGGCAGACCAAGGTCATAATACTTCAGCTCCACGTCCACGTTAGACAGGACCAGCTGGAACAATACAACACATTTAATGAGGATGGAGGAGAGGAGAGGAGTGGGTATATGTGTTTGGTTGGGGTGCCTGCAAAGTAAATTTAAATATAGTTGCCAAAATTATATAATTACTCCGGTCTATACAGAAATAAATAAAATCACTAAAAATAACACTACATGACCAAAAGTAATATGGAGTTGGTCCCCCCTTTGCAGCTATAACAGCCTCCACTCTTCTGGGAAGGCTTTCCACTAGATGTTGGAACAATGCTGCAAGGACTTGCTTCCATTCAGCCACAAGAGCATTATTGAGGTCGGGCACTGATGTCGGGCAGTTAGTTCTGGCTCGCAGTTGGCGTTCCAATTCATCCTAAAGGTTTTCGATTGGGTTGAGGTCAGGGCTCTGTGCAGGCCAGTCAAGGGGCCTCCCGAGTGGCGCAGCTACAGATCTGAGGCGTTACTACAGACCTGGGTTCATTCCCGGGCTGTGCCACAACCGGCCGTGGATGGGAGTCCCTTAGGACGGCACACAATTGGCCTAGCATCATCCAGGATAGGGGAGGGTTTGGACAGGGGGCTTTACTTGGCTAATCACGCTATAATGAGTCCTTGTGGCGGGCTAGGCGCCTGCAGGCTCACCTCAGTCACCAGTTGAACGGAACGCATGACTCCATCTTCACCTCTGACACAAGATTGAAAAGGGGGGTAAAAATAAAAATATATCTTCCCTGGAACTAAGTGGCATAGCCCGAACCATGAAAAACAGCCCCAGACCATTATTCCTCCTCCACCAAACTTTACAGTTGACACGTTGCATTCGGGCAGGCAGCGTTCTCCTGACATCCGCCAAATCCAGATTCGTCCGTCGGACTACCAGATGGTGAAGCGTGATTCATCACTCCAGAAAAAGCGTTTCCACTGCTAAAGAATCCAATGGCAGCGAGCTTTACACCACTCCAGCCGACGCTTGGCATTGCGCATGGTGATCTTAGGCTTGTGTGCAGCTGCTCATGAAGCTCCCGATTAACAGTTAATGTGCTTGACGTTGCTTCCAGAGGCAGTTTAGAACTCGGTAGTGAGTGTTGCAACAGAGGACAGACCATTTTTATGCGCTTCAGCACTCGCCGATCCCATTCTGTGAGCTTGTGTGGCCTACCACTTAACGGCTGAGGTGTTGTTGCTCCAAGATGTTTCCACTTCACAATAACAGCCCTTACAGTTGACCGGGGCAGCTCTAGCAGGGCAGAAATTTGACAAACTGACTTGTTGGAAAGGTTGCATCCTATGATGGTGCTATGTTGAAAGTCACTGAGCTCTTCAGTAAGGCCATTCTACAGCCAATGTTTGTCTATGGAGATTGCATGACTGTGTACTCGATTTTATAAACCTGTCAGCAACAGATGTGGCTGAAATAGCCGATTCCACTCATTTGAAGAGGTGTCCACATACTTTTGTATATATAGTGTACTTCACCAGAGAGCATGATGTAGCCACAGAGGATCATCAGCTTCTTTTAAAGCTCAGAGCATGACATTTGTCTCTTTCACACCGAGGCCTGGTGATTATTTGAGGGGAGAGTGTTGGAACAATTTTTCAAATACTGCGAGGAACTATTATCATTCATAATGGATAAAAATAAACAGATTTCATTGACTTTGTGAGGTAAATAAAAAATGGCTGAGAACCTCAGCATGTTCGTGGTGGTGAGTAAAGACAATCAAAAAGCAGACATCCAGTTAGCCTATGCATGCTAATGTGCGTGCTCTCTCAACAGAGCAGAGAAACCAGACACATGCTCATTGTTCACATGGAGTGCTCCTAGCAAAAAAACAAGGAAAATTGACCACACTCTTAAACTATGGTATGAAATAAACCAAAACTTGTTTCTCACAAGTGTAGCAGGTTATGAACTCTGCAAACATCATTTCCACTCTGACTTCACAGTCAACATCACAGTAAATGACTGTAGGCCTAATTAATTAATGCATTAACAGAAATGTATGTAACCAAATTACGGGGATTAAGGGTAAATTTACTACTGGTGACATATGTAATGGGGAATTGATCAAAATAAACAATCAACGGGCAAACAATTAACACAATAAAACAATGAATGCGCAAGAATTAGGGGGAGACAGCTCAACGCATTCTGGAGATATGAGAGATATGAGCACATTCTGGAGATATGAGCACATTCTGGAGACATGAACACATTCTGGAGATATGAACACATCCTGGAGATATGAACACATTCTGGAGATATGAACACATCCTGGAGATATGAACACATTCTGGAGATATGAACACATCCTGGAGATATGAACACATTCTGGAGATATGAACACATCCTGGAGATATGAACACATTTTGGAGATATGAACGCATTCTGGAGATATGAACACATTCTGGAGATATGAACACATTCTGGAGATATGAACACATTCTGGAGATATGAACGCATTCTGGAGATATGAACGCATTCTGGAGATATGAACACATTCTGGAGATATGAACACATCCTGGAGATATGAACACATTCTGGAGATATGAACGCATTCTGGAGATATGAACACATTCTGGAGATATGAACACATTCTGGAGATATGAACACATTCTGGAGAGAGAAGCACCAATATCTTCGCTTACAACCCTCCTCTTCTTCTCATCTCAACATTTCAAATGATACTGAAGGCATATCATCTTCATTCATATTTTAGATGCATTGCTTTTCACAGACAGCTGCATCTCAATAATCAGCAAGGCCTATTGCCACGCACACTGCCCATGTCACAGGCTTGGTATATAGACCTACAGGCTTGGTATATAGACCTACAGGCTTGGTATATAGACCTACAGGCTTGGTATATAGACCTAGAGGCTACAGGCTTGGTATATAGACCTACAGGCTTGGTATATAGACCTACAGGCTTGGTATATAGACCTACAGGCTTGGTATATAGACCTACAGGCTTGGTATATAGACCCTACAGGCTTGGTATATAGACCTACAGGCTTGGTATATAGACCTACAGGCTTGGTATATAGACCTACAGGCTTGGTATATAGACCCTACAGGCTTGGTATATAGACCCTATAGGCTTGGTATATAGACCCTACAGGCTTGGTATATAGACCTACAGGCTTGTGATTTGAAACAATCCACAGTATCCAATATATCGAGTGGAACGTCATAAAATACCTCAACATTTCCTTTTGCACAAAAACAGCTGTCTGTCCAGAGCTCACTGGTGGGAAACTCTGAGGGCTCTGAATAGGCTAGTTGATACATTGTTGCAAGTTTGCAAGCAACATCTTTGGCCAGAGCTTCATATATACAGTCGTTGGGCAAGATCCAGTTGATTGATTTGATAGGCTACCATGTTACACTTCACTAGTGATAGCTCAAGTCAAGACAGATAGAAAGGGAGGGAGGCAGACAGGCGGTGTAGAGAGATGAATGCAATTGAAAGAACCTGCATTTTCATCAGGATATTTTGTCGGATTTATGTATTTTTACTTAGTTGACAATGGAAGTTATAGGCCTACTAGTACATTGGCCACCTCTCATTTCTTTAGCCGCCAATGGCTCACGGTGAATCAATGTGTCCATAATATTTATTATGACAGAGGCTGTTGGTCTCGCATGGGTGGAATTTCCATTTTTAGATTTTTATCATTTTAATCCTGATTTGTATTATTAACCACATGAGAAATGAATACGTTATAATTGAAATTAAATTGTTTCACGAATATGTGCATATGCAAATCATAACTGGCAAACAGATCGGTAGAAATGGTAGGATAAATTGTAGCTTCCCCAAATTTGAAATTCACGCATCCTAGGAATAGACTGTTGTTAAGAGAGCGCACGTTTCTTTGTATTTTATGTTACAAATTTGCTACATTTACACTATCTGACCAAAAGTATGTGGACACGCCTTCAAATTAGTGGATTCAGCTATTTCAGCCACACCTGTTGCTAAAAGTCACTGAACACTTCAGTACGGGCCATTCTACTACCAATGAGTGTCTATGGAGACTGCATGGCGGTGTGCTCGATTTTATACACCTGTCAGCAAGTGTACGTTTACCAAATTCGGAACATATTGTACGAATTATAATTCGTAACATCCTGTATGATTTGAATTCCATCTAGGTGGCTAATATTCACTAACTGGCTAACGTTAGCTGGGGTTAGGGGTTAAGGTTACATTTAGGAGTTAGGTTAAAAGTAGTTCAAAAATAGCTACACATTTTTTTTCTAATTAGCTAAAATGCTAAAGTTGTCCATGATGAGATTCGAACTCGCAACCTTTGGGTTGCTAGGAGTTCGCGTTATATGAGTTACAGTTCAAATAAGGAAATGGATTTAACATGACTGGGAATACAGATATGTATCTGTTGGTCACAGATAGCTTTTTAATAAAAGTAGAGGTGTGGATCAGAAAACCAGTCAGTATCTGGTGTGACCACCATTTGCCTCATGCAGAAAGACATATCCCCTTACATAGAGTTCATCCGGCTGTTGATTGTGGCCTGTGGAATGTTGTGCCACTCCTCTTCAAAGGTTGTGTGAAGTTGCTGGATATTGGCAGGAACTGGAACAATACTGGGCTGGACAAGATGGCCTGCTGCAATTTTCAGGCACAGTTGGTATCCGTTATGGAGGTATTAGCTAAAGCAGCTGTAGCAGAAATAAACAAACGTGTCACTCCATTCACAACGTTGATATCTGCAAACCACTTGCCCACACGACGCCATACAGACCGTCTGCCATCTGCCCGGTACAGTTGAAAAAGTTGATTAAGTTAATTCATTTGTGAAGAGCACACTTCTCCAGCGTGCCAGTGTCATCAAAGGTGAGCATTTGCCCACTGAAGTTGGTTACGACGCCAAACTGCAGTCAGGTTAAGACCCTGGTGAGGACAACGAGCACACAGATGAGCTTCCCTGAGACGTTTCTGACAGTTAGTGCAGAAATTCTTCAGTTGTGTAAACCCAGAGTTTAATCAGCTGTTCGGGTGGTGAGTCTCAGACGATCCAGCAGGCAAAGAAGCCGGAAGTGGAGGTCTTGGACTGGCGTGGTTACACGTGGTCTGCGTTGTTTTTAGGCCGGTTAACTGTATTGCCAAATTGTCTAAAACAACGTTGGAGGCAGCTTATGGTAGAGAAATGGCCATTCAATTCTCTGACAACAGCTCTGGTGGACATTCCTGCAGTCAGCATGCCAATTGCACGCTACCTCAAAACTTGAGACATCTGTGGCATTGTGTTGTGTGAAAGAACTGCACATTTTAGAATGGATTTTTATTGTCTCCAGCACAAGGTGCACCTGTGTAATGATCATGCTGTTTAATCAGCTTCTTGATATGCCACAGCTGTCATGTGGATGGATTATCTTGGCAAAGGTGAAATGCTCACTAACAGCAATGTAAGCAAATTTGTGCACAACATTTGAAAGAAATAAGCATTTTGTGAGTATGGAACATTTCTGGGATCTTTTATTTCAGGTCATAAAACATGGGAATGAAGTGGATACTTTCTGTCCATAATTAATCCATCGTTTCCTCAGACATTACAAGACCTGGTCAGGACAGTGGTCCATGGTGTACAGTACTGTTAGAGTGGTCAGGACAGTGGTCTATAGTGTACAGTACTGTTAGAGTGGTCAGGACAGTGGTCCATGGTGTACAGTACTGTTAGAGTGGTCAGGACAGTGGTCTATAGTGTACAGTACTGTTAGAGTGGTCAGGACAGTGGTCCATGGTGTACAGTACTGTTAGTGGTCAGGACAGTGGTCCATGGTGTACAGTACTGTTAGAGTGGTCAGGACAGTGGTCCATGGTGTACAGTACTGTTAGAGTGGTCAGGACATTGGTCCATGGTGTACAGTACTGTTAGAGTGGTCAGGACAGTGGTCTATAGTGTACAGTACTGTTAGCGTGGTCAGGACAGTGGTCCATGGTGTACAGTACTGTTAGAGTGGTCAGGACAGTGGTCTATAGTGTACAGTACTGTTAGAGTTGTCAGGACAGTGGTCTATAGTGTACAGTACTGTTAGAGTGGTCAGGACAATGGTCCATGATGTACAGTACTGTTAGAGTGGTCAGGACAGTGGTCCATGGTGTACAGTACTGTTAGTGGTCAGGACAGTGGTCCATGGTGTACAGTACTGTTAGAGTGGTCAGGACAGTGGTCTATGGTGTACAGTACTGTTAGAGTGGTCAGGACAGTGGTCTATAGTGTACAGTACTGTTAGAGTGTTCAGGACAGTGGTCCATGGTGTACAGTACTGTTAGAGTGGTCAGGACAGTGGTCCATGGTGTACAGTACTGTTAGAGTGGTCAGGACAGTGGTCCATGGTGTACAGTACTGTTAGAGTGGTCAGGACAGTGGTCTATGGTGTACAGTACTGTTAGAGTGGTCAGGACAGTGGTCTATAGTGTACAGTACTGTTAGAGTGTTCAGGACAGTGGTCCATGGTGTACAGTACTGTTAGAGTGGTCAGGACAGTGGTCCATGGTGTACAGTACTGTTAGAGTGGTCAGGACAGTGGTCTATAGTGTACAGTACTGTTAGAGTGGTCAGGACAGTGGTCTATAGTGTACAGTACTGTTAGAGTGGTCAGGACAGTGGTCCATGGTGTACAGTACTGTTAGTGGTCAAGACAGTGGTCTATAGTGTACAGTACTGTTAGTGGTCAGGACAGTGGTCCATGGTGTACAGTACTGTTAGTGGTCAAGACAGTGGTCTATAGTGTACAGTACTGTTAGAGTGGTCAGGACAGTGGTCCATGGTGTACAGTACTGTTAGAGTGGTCAGGACAGTGGTCTATAGTGTACAGTACTGTTAGAGTGGTCAGGACAGTGGTCCATGGTGTACAGTACTGTTAGTGGTCAGGACAGTGGTCCATGGTGTACAGTGCTGTTAGAGTGGTCAGGACAATGGTCTATAGTGTACAGTACTGTTAGAGTGGTCAGGACAGTGGTCTATAGTGTACAGTACTGTTAGAGTGGTCAGGACAGTGGTCCATGGTGTACAGTACTGTTAGAGTTGTCAGGACAGTGGTCTATAGTGTACAGTACTGTTAAAGTGGTCAGGACAATGGTCCATGGTGTACAGTACTGTTAGAGTGGTCAGGACAGTGGTCCATGGTGTACAGTACTGTTAGTGGTCAGGACAGTGGTCCATGGTGTACAGTACTGTTAGAGTGGTCAGGACAGTGGTCTATGGTGTACAGTACTGTTAGAGTGGTCAGGACAGTGGTCTATAGTGTACAGTACTGTTAGAGTGTTCAGGACAGTGGTCCATGGTGTACAGTACTGTTAGAGTGGTCAGGACAGTGGTCCATGGTGTACAGTACTGTTAGAGTGGTCAGGACAGTGGTCTATAGTGTACAGTACTGTTAGAGTGGTCAGGACAGTGGTCTATAGTGTACAGTACTGTTAGAGTGGTCAGGACAGTGGTCCATGGTGTACAGTACTGTTAGTGGTCAAGACAGTGGTCTATAGTGTACAGTACTGTTAGTGGTCAGGACAGTGGTCCATGGTGTACAGTACTGTTAGTGGTCAAGACAGTGGTCTATAGTGTACAGTACTGTTAGAGTGGTCAGGACAGTGGTCCATGGTGTACAGTACTGTTAGAGTGGTCAGGACAGTGGTCTATAGTGTACAGTACTGTTAGAGTGGTCAGGACAGTGGTCTATAGTGTACAGTACTGTTAGAGTGGTCAGGACAGTGGTCCATGGTGTACAGTACTGTTAGTGGTCAGGACAGTGGTCCATGGTGTACAGTGCTGTTAGAGTGGTCAGGACAATGGTCTATAGTGTACAGTACTGTTAGAGTGGTCAGGACAGTGGTCTATAGTGTACAGTACTGTTAGAGTAGTCAGGACAGTGGTCCATGGTGTACAGTACTGTTAGTGGTCAAGACAGTGACTTATCAATGGCTCCTGGACTCATAGGAAGTCCACTGTGTGCAACTCACCCTGCACTATCAGCTCCAATATAAATAACATGAGGAAGTCTACTTCTGATAAGCTTCCCAGTAAAGCATTAAAATCAATCAAACCCAGAAAGGTGCTAAAAAATTGCCCATATTAACATAAACAGCCTGAGAAACAAGGTTCATGAAGTCAATAACTTGCTTGTAACAGATGACATTCATATTCTGACTATCTCTGAAACTCACTTTGATAATACCTTTGATGATACAGAGGTAGCAATACATGGTTATAAGATCTACAGAAAATGCCAATGGGGGCGGTGTTGCGGTCTATATTCATTCCTGTAAAACTTAGAGAGGATCTCATCTTAAATACTGTTGAAGTAATATGGCTACAGGTTCATCTGCCTCACCTAAAGCCCATTCTGGTGGGAAGCTGCTATAGACCACCAAGTGGTCACCACTAACAGTGTGAAATGCTTGATGTTTTTTATTTGATTTATTTAACCTTTATTTAACCAGGGAGGCCAGTTGAGAACAAGTTCTCATTTACAACTGTGACCTGGCCAAGATAAAGCACAGCAAAGCAGTGTGACACAGACAACAACACAGAGTTACACATGGAATAAACAATAAACAAGCCAATAACACAATAAACAAGTCAATGACACAGTAGAAAAAAGAAAGTCTATATACAGTGTGTGCAAAAGGCATGAGGAGGTAGGCAATAAATAGGCCATAGGAGCGAATAATTACAATTTAGCAGATTAACACTGGAGTGATAAATGAGCAGATGATGATGTTCAAGTAGAGATACTGGTGTGCAAAAGAGCAGAAAAGTAAATAAAAACAGTATGGGGATGAGGTAGGTAGATTGGGTGGGCTATTTACAGATGGACTATGTACAGCTGCAGCGATCGGTTAGCTGCTCAGATAGCTGATGTTTAAAGTTGGTGAGGGAAATAAAAGTCGTCAGCGATTTTTGCATGTATGTGATATCAACATAGAAGTATATTTTCTTTGGTGATTTAAATATTGACTGGCTATCATCAAGCTGCCCACTCAAGAAAAAGCTTCAAACTGTAAACTGTGTAACGCTGACACTACACATCCAAGTATATGTGATCAAATTATGAAACACAACCATTGTACTTTTAAATTCCGTAAAGTGAGTGTGGAAGAGGTGAAAAATTATTGTTGTCCATCAACAATGACAAGCCACCTGGGTCTGACAACCTGAATGAAAAATTACTGAAGATAATAGTGGATGATATTGCCACTCCTATTTGCCATTTTTTCAATATAAGCCTACTAGAAAGTGTGGGCCCTCAGGCCTGGAGGAAAGCTAAAGTCATTCCGCTACCTAAGAATATTAAAGCCCCCTTTACTGGCTCAAATAGCCGACCAATCAACCTGTCACCAACCCTTAGTAAACTTTTGGAAAAAATGGTGTTTGACCAGACACAATGCTATTTCACAGTAAACAACAGACTTTCAGCACGCTTATAGAGAAGGACCTTCAACAAGCACAGCACTTACACAAATTACTGATGATTGGCTGAGAGAAATGTATAATGAATAAATTGTGGGGGCTGTTTTGTTAGACTTTTGACATTATCGATCATAGTCTGCTGCTGGAAAAATTGATGTGTTATGGCTTTACACCCCCTGCTATATTGCGGATAAAGAGTTACTTGTCTAACAGAGGGTGTTCTTTAACCTCGCCAAACAAAATCCAGGTAGAATCGGGAATTCCCCAGGGCAGCTGTTTAGGCCCCTTTCATTTTCAATCTTTAGTAATGACATGCCACTGGCTTTAATTAAATGTATGTCTATGCATGCGGCTGACTCAACACTATACACGTCAGCTACTACAGTGACTGAAATGACTGGAACACGTTTTATTTTATATTATTTAACTACGCAAATCAGAACACATTCTTATTTTACAATGACGGATTACCCCGGCCAAACCATCCACTGACCCGGACGACGCTGGGCCAATTGTGCGCCGCCCTATGACACTCCCAATCACGGCCGGGTTGAGATACAGCCCGGGATCAAACCAGGGTCTGTAGTGATGCCTCTAGTACTGAGATGCAGTACCTTACACCGCTGCGCCACTCGGGAGCCCCAACACTTAAAGAGCTGCAGTTAGTTTCAGAATGGGTGGCAGGGAATAAGTTAGTACTAAATATTTCCAAAACTAAAAGCAGTGTATTTTGGACAAACATTTCACTAAACCCTAAACCTCAACTAAATCTTTTAATGAATAATGTGGAAATTGAGCAAGTTGAGGTAACGAAACTGCTTGGAGTAACCCTGGATTGTAAACTGTCATGGTCAAAACATATTGATACAACAGTAGCTAGGATGGGGAGAAGTCTGTCCATAATAAAGCGCTGCTCTGCCTTCTTAACAACACTAACAACAAGGTAGGTCCTACAAGCCCTAGTTTTGTCACACCTGGACTACTTTTCAGTAGTGTGATCAGGTGCCACAAAGAGGGACTTTACAGTTGGTTCAAAACAGGGCAGCATGGCTGGCCCTTAAAAGTACACGGGGAGCTAACATGAATGATATGCATGTCAATCTCTCATGGCTCAAAGTGGAGGAGAGATTGACTTCATCACTACTTGTTTTTGTAAGAAGTGTTGACATGCTGAATGCACCGAGCTGTCTGTTTAAACTATTAGCACACAGCTCGGACATTCATGCATGCCCCACAAGACATGCCACCAGAGGTCTCTTCACAAGTTCAGAACAGACTATGGGAGGCGCACAGTACAACATAGAGCCATGACTACATGGAACTCTATTCCACATCAGGTAACTGATCCAAGCAGTAGAATCAGATTTTTTTTTAAAGGTAAAAATAGACCTTATGGAGAAGCAGGGACTGTGAAGAGAAACACACACAAAGATACAGACATGCATACAAGCGCTAGCACACAAACTCTACACACAGGTAAATTGTAATATTGTTGTATGGCGGTATTATACATTTTGTATTGTAGATATGTAGTGTTAGAGTTAGGGGTTCGAGGTCCATGGTGTACAGTAGAGTTAGGGGTTAGAGGTCCATGGTGTACAGTAGAGTTAGAGGTCCATGGTGTACAGTAGAGTTAGAGGTCCATGGTGTACAGTAGAGTTAGGGCTTAGAGGTCCATGGTGTACAGTAGAGTTAGGGGTTAGAGGTCCATGGTGTACAGTATAGTTAGGGGTTAGAGGTCCATGGTGTACAGTAGAGTTAGATGTCCATGGTGTAGAGTTAGGGGTTAAAGGTCCATGGTGTATAGTAGAGTTAGTGGTTAGAGGTCCATGGTGTACAGTAGAGTTAGGGGTTAGAGGTACATGGTGTACAGTAGAGTTAGGGGTTAAAGGTCCATGGTGTACAGTAGAGTTAGAGGTCCATGGTGTACAGTAGAGTTAGGGGTTAGAGGTCCATGGTGTACAGTAGAGTTAGGGGTTAAAGGTCCATGGTGTACAGTAGAGTTAGAGGTCCATGGTGTACAGTCGAGTTAGGGGTTAGAGGTCCATGGTGTACAGTAGAGTTAGGGGTTAAAGGTCCATGGTGTACAGTAGAGTTGGGGGTTAAAGATCCATGGTGTACAGTAGAGTTAGGGGTTAGAGGTCCATGGTGTACAGTAGAGTTAGAGGTCCATGGTGTACAGTAGAGTTAGAGGTCCATGGTGTACAGTAGAGTTAGGGCTTAGAGGTCCATGGTGTACAGTAGAGTTAGGGGTTAGAGGTCCATGGTGTACAGTATAGTAAGGGGTTAGAGGTCCATGGTGTACAGTAGAGTTAGATGTCCATGGTGTAGAGTTAGGGGTTAAAGGTCCATGGTGTATAGTAGAGTTAGGGGTTAGAGGTCCATGGTGTACAGTAGAGTTAGGGGTTAGAGGTACATGGTGTACAGTAGTATTAGGGGTTAAAGGTCCATGGTGTACAGTAGAGTTAGAGGTCCATGGTGTACAGTAGAGTTAGGGGTTAGAGGTCCATGGTGTACAGTAGAGTTAGGGGTTAAAGGTCCATGGTGTACAGTAGAGTTAGGGGTTAGAGGTCCATGGTGAACAGTAGAGTTAGGGGATAGAGGTCCATGGTGTACAGTAGAGTTACGGGTTAGAGGTCCATGGTGTACAGTAGAGTTAGGGGTTAAAGGTCCATGGTGTACAGTAGAGTTGGGGGTTAAAGGTCCATGGTGTACAGTAGAGTTAGGGGTTAAAGGTCCATGGTGTACAGTAGAGTTAGGGGTTAAATGTCCATGGTGTACAGTAGAGTTAGGGGTTAGAGGCCCATGGTGTAGAGTTAGGGGTTAGAGGTCCATGGTGTACAGTAGATTTAGGGGTTAGAGGTACATGGTGTACAGTAGAGTTAGGGGTTAGAGGTCCATGGTGTACAGTATAGTTAGGGGTTAGAGGTCCATGGTGTACAGTAGAGTTAGGGGTTAGAGGTCCATGGTGTACAGTAGAGTTAGGGGTTAGAGGTACATGGTGTACAGTAGAGTTAGGGGTTAAAGGTCCATGGTGTACAGTAGAGTTAGAGGTCCATGGTGTACAGTAGAGTTAGGGGTTAGAGGTCCATGGTGTACAGTAGAGTTAGGGGTTAGAGGTCCATGGTGTACAGTAGAGTTAGGGGTTAAAGGTCCATGGTGTACAGTAGAGTTAGGGGTTAGAGGTCCATGGTGTACAGTATAGTTAGGGGTTAGAGGTCCATGGTGTACAGTATAGTTAGGGGTTAGAGGTCCATGGTGTACAGTAGAGTTAGGGGTTATAGGCCCATGGTGTAGAGTTAGGGGTTAGAGGTCCATGGTGTACAGTAGAGTTAGGGGTTAGAGGTCCATGGTGTACAGTAGAGTTAGGGGTTAGAGGTCCATGGTGTACAGTAGAGTTAGGGGTTAGAGGTCCATGGTGTACAGTATAGTTAGGGGTTAGAGGTCCATGGTGTACAGTAGAGTTAGGGGTTAGAGGCCCATGGTGTAGAGTTAGGGGTTAGAGGTCCATGGTGTACAGTAGAGTTAGGGGTTAGAGGTCCATGGTGTACAGTAGAGTTAGGGGTTAGAGGTCCATGGTGTACAGTAGAGTTAGGGGTTAGAGGCCCATGGTGTAGAGTTAGGGGTTAGAGGTCCATGGTGTACAGTAGAGTTAGGGGTTAGAGGTCCATGGTGTACAGTAGAGTTAGGGGTTAGAGGTCCATGGTGTACTACAGTACCTTCTCCTTGATGAACTCCCAGATGATCCTTGTCATCTCATCTCCATCCATCTCTACCACCGGCTGGTTCACCTTGATACGCTTAACTGCATCTAAAACCATTAAACATTAAACCATTTTTACAGTAACATTTGAAACCATTAAACACATTATTACAGTAACATCTGAAACCATTAAACATTAAACACATGATTACAGTAACATCTGAAACTATTAAACACATGATTACAGTGACATCTGAAACCATTAAACACATGATTACAGTGACATCTGAAACCATTAAACATTAAACACATGATTACAGTGACATCTGAAACTATTCAACATTAAACATATTACAGTAACGGTTGAAAACATTAAACACATTACAGTAACATCTGAAACCATTAAACATTAAACACATGATTACAGTGACATCTGAAACTATTAAACACATGATTACAGTGACATCTGAAACTATTAAACACATGATTACAGTGACATCTGAAACCATTAAACACATGATTACAGTGACATCTGAAACCATTAAACATTAAACACATGATTACAGTGACATCTGAAACTATTCAACATTAAACATATTACAGTAACGGTTGAAAACATTAAACACATTACAGTAACATCTGAAACCATTAAACATTAAACACATGATTACAGTGACATCTGAAACCATTAAACACATGATTACAGTAACATCTGAAACTATTAAACACATGATTACAGTGACATCTGAAACTATTAAACACATGATTACAGTGACATCTGAAACCATTAAACATGTAACACATGATTACAGTGACATCTGAAACTATTAAACACATGATTACAGTGACATCTGAAACTATTAAACACATGATTACAGTAACATCTGAAACTATTAAACACATGATTACAGTGACATCTGAAACCATTAAACACATGATTACAGTGACATCTGAAACCACTAAACACATGATTACAGTGACATCTGAAACTATTAAACACATGATTACAGTGACATCTGAAACTATTAAACACATGATTACAGTAACATCTGAAACCATTAAACATGTAACACATGATTACAGTAAAATCTGAAACCAATAAACATGTTATTACAGTGACTCAACATCTGGTCCACCTTGATATGTTTAGCTGCATCTGGAAACACTAGGTGAAACCATTGAACAAACACATTTTTACAGTAACATGTTATTACAGTAACACATCTAAACCCATTAAACACATTTTACAGTAACATTTTATTACAGTAACACATCTGAAACCATTAAACATGTAACACATCATTACAGTAACATCTGAAACCATTAAACATATTACAGTAACATGTGAAACCAACAAACACATTAAAGTAATATCTGAAACCATTCAAACATTACACATTATTACAGTAACATCTGAAACCATTTAACACATTTTTACAGTAACACATCAAAAACCATTAAACACATTATTACAGTAACATGTTATTACAGTAACATCTGAAACCATAAACATGTAACACATCATTACCGTAACATCTGAAACCATTAAACATGTAACACATCATTACAGTAACATCTAAAACCATAAACATGTAACACATCATTATAGTAACATCTGGAACCATTAAACATGCAACACATCATTACAGTAACATCTGAAACCATTAAACATGTAACACATCATTACAGTAACATCTGAAACCATAAACACATTACAGTAACATCTGAAACCATTAAACAATAAACACATGATTACAGTAACACATTATTACAGTAACACATTTTTACAGTAACATGTTATTACAGTAATATCTGAAACCATTAAACACATCAATACAGTAACATGTTATTACAGTAACACACTGTCTGGTCCACCTTGATGTGTTTAGCTGCATCTGGAAACACCAGGTCATATTAAACATTAAAAACATACATTATTACTACAGTATAGTAACACATGACACCATGTCAGATTCAGAACAGACAGACAACCCCCCCCCCCCCCCCCCCCCAGCCTTAAAATGTATCCAACAGCACTCATAAACTGTCTGGACTTTGGCACCTGGCATAAAGTATGCCAGTACATTATACCGTTGTTGAATTGTAATTGTATGTATTGAGGTCGCCTACAATGTGTGATGTGACAATGTTACCTCTGTTTTTTTAACATTCTACATTCAACACAGTTTGTCAACTTTTACAATATTCCAAATCCCCATAATTTCACAGTTCCCACCATATGTTCTGATGCCACGACATCGCATTGCTGTGACACAAACAATACGACGTAACAAATCAAAGGTCACTCCTGCACACCCACTACTTTGTACAGAAAATACATAGGCAATGTATACTCTGAACAGATGAATCTATTCCATGCAAGGACGACTGTGCAGTGAAACCAGGCTACCTTAGCAGCTAGAGGAGTTTTGGTTCAGTTTAAAGACTCACAGTTTCTGTGTCGTAGACTCTGGCACACAGCGGCAGCAGGCGCAAGCATAGCAGGGTTTTCGGTAAACGTCGCTCCATACCTCGAGACGGAGGACAGAACCCTAAGGTATCCCGTCATGGTTCACCGGAGAGACGGTTATGACCACGAGGACAGGCCTCATATGAATGAATACCCGACAGCCGGTAAATAAATTAGGCTATGTATATTTTACGGGCGTCCGTCCGGTTATATTCAACACACTTAAGCGTCACCAATCAAGTTTCCATCCAACCATTTCATGCAGATGAATGACCTGACCTATGAAAAAAGTCATGACAGGGCTGATGTAAACATGAAATGCCGGTATTTTAAAAAAAAAATGCTGACAGATATATTGTTCATTCGACATGGTGGGATCTTTTTGTGTCTGTAAAATGTATTATGCGAGAAATGGAGGTGGATACGCAAATATTGATTTAATAAACTTGGAGTCACACAATGATACGTTGTGTGGTCCTACCACTAGGACTCTGGAAAGCATGCAATTTATTAGGCTACAGATAAAATAAATGATGAACTTCACCAGGTGGTGAATGTGGAAGGTGATGACCTTGATGCACCTTTCCAATAAATATCGAGGGTTTTATTCTGGTGACATGATGAGCGATGCTTGGCTGCCGATTGACAAATACAAATAATATCGCTCTTCTCCATAATAAACTCATAATGTAGGTAGCCTACCCGTTCTATATCTGCGAGCTGTTAACTACTAATAAACTCATAATGTAGGTAGCCTACCCGTTCTATATCTGCGAGCTGTTAACTAATAATAATATTACTCTTCTCCATTATAAACTCATAATGTATGTAGCCTACCCACTCTATATCTGTGAGCTGTTAACTAATAATAATATTACTCTTCTCCATTATAAACTCATAATGTAGGTAGCCTACCCGCACTATATCTGCGAACTGTTAACTACTAATAATCTCATAATGTACAGTGGGGCAAAAAACGTATTTAGTCAGCCACCAATTGTGCAAGTTCTCCCACATAAAAAGATGAGAGAGGCCTGTAATTTTCATCATAGGTACACTTCAACTATGACAGACAAAATTAGAAAAAAAATCCAGAAATCACATTGTAGGATTTTTAAAGAATTTATTTGCAAATTATGGTGGAAAATAAGTATTTGGTCAATAACAAAAGTTTACCTCAATACTTTGTAATAAACACTTTGTTGGCAATGACAGAGGTCAAACGTTTTCTGTAAGTCTTCACAAGGTTTTCACACACTGTTGCTGGTATTTTGGCCCATTCCTCCATGCAGATCTCCTCTAGAGCAGTGATGTTTTGGGGCTGTTGCTGGGCAACACGGACTTTCAACTCCCTCCAAAGATTTTCTATGGGGTTGAGATCTGGAGACTGGCTAGGCCACTCCAGGACCTTGAAATGCTTCTTACGAAGCCACTCCTTCGTTGCCCGGGCGGTGTGTTTGGGATCATTGTCATGCGGAAAGACCCAGCCACGTTTCATCTTCAATGCCCTTGCTGATGGAAGGAGGTTTTCACTCAAAATCTCACGATACATGGCCCCATTCATTCTTTCCTTTACACGGATCAGTTGTCCTGGTCCCTTTGCAGAAAAACAGCCCCAAAGCATGATGTTTCCACCCCCATGCTTCACAGTAGGTATGGTGTTCTTTGGATGCAACTCAGCATCTTTGTCCTCCAAACACGACAAGTTGAGTTTTTACCAAAAAGTTATATTTTGGTTTCATCTGACCATATGACATTATCCCAATCTTCTTCTGGATCATCCAAATGCTCTCTAGCAAACTTCAGATGGGCCTGGACATGTACTGGCTTAAGTAGGGGGACACGTCTGGCACTGCAGGATTTGAGTCCCTGGCGGCGTAGTGTGTTACTGATGGTAGGCTTTGTTACTTTGGTCCCAGCTTTCTGCAGGTCATTCAGTAGGTCCCCCCGTGTGGTTCTGGGATTTTTGCTCACCGTTCTTGTGATCATTTTGACCCCACGGGGTGAGATCTTGCGTGGAGCCCCAGATCGAGGGAGATTATCAGTGGTCTATTATGTCTTCCATTTCCTAATAATTGCTCCCACAGTTGATTTCTTCAAACCAAGCTGCTTACCTATTGCAGATTCAGTCTTCCCAGCCTGGTGCAAGTCTACAATTTTGTTTCTGGTGTCCTTTGACAGCTCTTTGGCCTTGGCCATAGTGGAGTTTGGAGTGTGATTGTTTGAGGTTGTGGATAGGTGTCTTTTATACTGATAACAAGTTCAAACAGGTGCCATTAATACAGGTAACGAGTGGAGGACAGAGGAGCCTCTTAAACCTCTAGTGACTCCCCATCCCGCATGCGGGAGCGTAATCATCACCTGACACTAATTAGCATAATGCAACAGACATAAATATCCCTAGAAAATATTTATATTCATGAAAATCACAAATTAAATATATTGAGACACAGCTTAGCCTTTTGTTAATCACCCTGTCATCTCAGATTTTCAAAATATGCTTTACAGCCAAAGCTAGACAAGCATTTGTGTAAGTTTATCGATAACCTAGCATAGCATTTTGTCCAGCTAGCAGCAGGTAACTTGGTCACGGAAATCAGAAAAGCAATCAAATTAAATCGTTTACCTTTGATAAGCTTCGGATGTTTTCACTCACGAGACTCCCAGTTAGATAGCAAATGTTCCTGTTTTCCAAAAATATTATTTTTGTAGGCGAAATAGCTCCATTTGTCCTTCACGTTTGGCTGAGAAATTGCCCGGAAATTGCTGTCACGAAAACGGCGAAAAATATTCCAAATTAGCTCCATAATATCGACAGAAACATGGCAAACGTTGTTTATAATCAATCTTCAAGGTGTTTTTCAAATATCTATTCAATAATGTATCCATCGGGACAATTCGTTTTTCAGTAGGACCGATTGGAGTAGTGCTTACCTCTGTATTTTACGCGAGAATCTCTCTGGCAGCATCAGGTGACCACTTGCGAAATGTAGCCGCTTACGGGTATTCTTCAACATAAATGCGTAAAACTACGTCACAATGCTGTAGACATCTTCGGGAATACGGAGAAAGAGTAATCTGGTTGATAGCCCATTCACTGCTCAATAGGGACTCATTGGAATGCAGCGCTTTCAAAACATGGGGCACTTCCGGATTGGATTTTTGTCAGGCTTTCGCCTGCAACATCAGTTCTGTTATACTCACAGACAATATTTTTACAGTTTTGGAGTGTTTTCTATCATAAGCTGTCAATTATATGCACATTCTAGCATCTTTTCCTGTCAAAATATCCCGTTTACTACGGGAACGTTTTTTTTCTCCAAAAATGAAAATACTGCCCCCTAGTCACAACAGGTTTTAAAGAAGAAGTTACAGGTCTGTGAGAGCCAGAAATCTTGCTTGTTTGTAGGTGACCAAATAGTTATTTTCCACCATAATTTGCAAATATATTCATAATATATATCCCACTGTATGTAGCCTACACACACTATATCTGCGAGCTGTTGACTACTAATAATATCGCTCTTCTCCATAATAAACTCATAATGTATGTAGCCTACCCACACTATATCTACGAGCTGTTGACTACTAATAAACTCATAATGTATGTAGCCTACCCACACTATATCTGCGAGCTGTTGACTACTAATAAACTCATAATGTATGTAGCCTACCCACACTATATCTACGAGCTGTTGACTACTAATAATATCGCTCTTCTCCATAATAAACTCATAATGTAGGTAGCCTACCCGCTGTATATCTGCGAGCTGTTAATTAACTACTAATAATATCATAATGTAGGTAGCCTACCCGCACTGTACCTGCGAGCTGTTGACTAGAGCTCATGCGCCAAGACCAGAGCGGGAACATTTGCTTTATAACGCAACAGTTGGTGTTACAAAACCATCAGTACATTTAAAGATGATGGAAACCCATTTAACTTGTATTTTTCATTCAGTACCTAAATGTTTTAATATTTATCTAACCTCTTACCATCTATGATACCAAGGTTACTACTGCAGCCTACTTACTCCATCTCCATTTACAGTTGAATTAAATTATATTAGCTAGGTTGAAATGAAATGCACAGGTCTACTTGGCAACTAGAATAGAATATAGACTGTATTCCTCCTAAACTGAGCACAGCTCTCATTTGGGGCAAAGGACACCACCAGAATACCAGAAGGGGGTACTGTACTGTAGACTATACCGTAGTCTACACCCACCTGTTTCATATCATAATAATGTTCATTCCAAGATGGCATAGCAGTTCAGACGTCTTTTGTCCTCGTCTTGTCGTGTCCCGTATATATATATATATTTACAACTTTTTTCACATAATATTTTTTAATTTTCCATCAACTCATCTTCAAAACACTCTCCTGCAACCCGCCTCACCAATTTATATTTATAAAAAAGTATTATTTACCTCAAATCTGTAATCCTCCAAGAAGCTAGCCAGAAACTCAAGAAGCTAGCCAGAAACTAGCCAGAAGCTAGCCAGGAGCTAGCCAGAAGCTAATCCAGAAGCTAATCTGAAGCTAGTTCAGAAGCTAGTTCAGAAGCTAGTTAGCTTCTTTACTGGCAAATCGTTAGTATTCAGCTAACCACGGTTTGTGGTCATCAGCTATCCTTTAGCTCGAAAATCTATCGCCAGTTTTGTACGGCACAGCGCAGCGCGGCTCGGAACGGAACATACCGGACCAATTTTTCTCTCCATGTCCCTGGATTTCAACCGCTAACTCAGGACATTCATACCTGGATCTCACAGCTAGCTAGCTGCTATCCGTGTGACTATCGGCTTTCGTCGATTCCGGAGCAAACATCAATTATTCCGGAGCTAGCCAGCTCCGTCAATCACTCTTGAGTTCCATCAATCACTCCTGGGCTGCAGTCACCTATCCGGACCCGTTTTACTGCCTACGCGGAGCCCCACCGGGCCTTCACAACTGGACTGCTGACGTTATCTACCCGAAGGAGTTATCCGGCTGGCTCCTCTGTCGCGACGTTACCTGAACGCCCATCTGCGGCCTGCTAACCATTGTTAAATACATTTTGCATTTTATTTTAAAGTCTCTTTTCTGTTACAGTTGGTTAGCAGAATGTCTTATCGGCTGCTATCTGAATAGACAATCGGACAATTTATTTATTTATTTTTATTATTATTATTATTATGTTTTCTTCTAGGGCCTCTATAACTATATCTATTGTTTTTATTTTTGTTGTTGTTGTGTGATTTGGATTAATCCCCTCTACCACACGCAACCCCACTAATCTACTGACGGAACGCAAGAGGTGGCTAATAACAGACCTCCATCCTATGCTAGCTTGCTACCGATGGCCTGGCTAGCTGTCTAAATCGCCGTGACCCCCAACCAACCTCTCCACTCACCGGACCCTTTTGATCACTCGACTAAGCATGCCTCTCCTTAATGTCAATATGCCTTGTCCATTGCTGTTCTGGTTAGTGTTTATTGGCTTATTTCACTGTAGAGCCTCTAGTCCTGCTCACTATACCTTATCCAACCTATTAGTTCCACCACCCACACATGCAATGACATCTCCTGGTTTCAATGATGTTTCTAGAGACAATATCTCTCTCTTCATCACTCAATACCTAGGTTTACCTCCACTGTATTCACATCCTACCATAACTTTGTCTGTACATTATACCTTGATGCTATTTTATCGCCCCCAGAAACCTCCTTTTACTCTCTGTTCCAGACGTTCTAGACGACCAATTCTTATTGCTTTTAGCCGCACCCTAGAGGTGAATCCAAGCCCTGCCGTGCCTAGCTCCACTCCTATTCCCCAGGCGCTCTCTTTTGACGACTTCTGTAACCGTAATAGCCTTGGTTTCATGCATGTTAACATTAGAAGCCTCCTCCCTAAGTTTGTTCTATTCACTGCTTTAGCACACTCTGCCAACCCGGATGTTCTAGCTGTGTCTGAATCCTGGCTTAGGAAGACCACCAAAAATTCGGAAATTTTAATTCCAAACTACAACATTTTCAGACAAGATAGAACTGCCAAAGGGGGCGGTGTTGCAATCTACTGCAAAGATAGCCTGCAGAGTTCTGTCCTACTATCCAGGTCTGTACCCAAACAATTTGAACTTCTACTTTTAAAAATCCACCTCTCTAAAAACAAGTCTCTCACCGTTGTCACCTGCTATAGACCACCCTCTGCCCCCAGCTGTGCTCTGGACACCATATGTGAACTGATTGCCCCACATCTATCTTCAGAGCTCGTGCTGCTAGGCGACCTAAACTGGAACATGCTTATTAACACCCCAGCCATCCTACAATCTAAACTTGATGCCCTCAATCTCACACAAATTATCAATGAACCTACCAGGTACCTCCCCAAAGCCTTAAACACAGGCACCCTCATAGATATCATCCTAACCAACTTGCCCTCTAAATACACCTCTGCTGTCTTCAACCAAGATCTCAGCGATCATTGCCTCATTGCCTGCATCCGTAATGGGTCAGCGGTCAAACAACCTCCACTCATCACTGTAAAACGCTCCCTGAAACACTTCAGCGAGCAGGCCTTTCTAATCGACCTGGCCGGGGTATCCTGGAAGGATATTGATCTCATCCCGTCAGTAGAGGATGCCTGGATATTTTTTTTAAATGCCTTCCTAACCATCTTAAATAAACATGCCCCATTCAAGAAATTTAGAACCAGGAACAGATATAGCCCTTGGTTCTCCCCAGACCTGACTGCCCTTAACCAACACAAAAACATCCTATGGCGTTCTGCATTAGCATCGAAGAGCCCCCGTGATATGCAGCTGTTCAGGGAAGCTAGAAACCATTATACACAGGCAGTTAGAAAAGCCAAGGCTAGCTTTTTCAAGCAGAAATTTGCTTCCTGCAACACTAACTCAAAAAAGTTCTGGGACACTGTAAAGTCCATGGAGAATAAGAACACCTCCTCCCAGCTGCCCACTGCACTGAAGATAGGAAACACTGTCACCACTGATAAATCCACCATAATTGAGAATTTCAATAAGCATTTTTCTACGGCTGGCCATGCCTTCCACCTGGCTACTCCTACCCCGGTCAACAGCACTGCACCCCCCACAGCAACTCGCCCAAGCCTTCCCCATTTCTCCTTCTCCCAAATCCGTTCAGCTGATGTTCTGAAAGAGCTGCAAAATCTGGACCCCTACAAATCAGCCGGGCTAGACAATCTGGACCCTTTCTTTCTAAAATTATCTGCCGAAATTGTTGCCACCCCTATTACTAGCCTGTTCAACCTCTCTTTCGTGTCGTCTGAGATTCCCAAAGATTGGAAAGCAGCTGCGGTCATCCCCCTCTTCAAAGGGGGGGGCACTCTTGACCCAAACTGCTACAGACCTATATCTATCCTACCATGCCTTTCTATGGTCTTCGAAAGCCAAGTCAACAAACAGATTACCGACCATTTAGAATCTCACCATACCTTCTCTGCTATGCAATCTGGTTTCAGAGCTGGTCATGGGTGCACCTCAGCCACGCTCAAGGTCCTAAACGATATCTTAACCGCCATCGATAAGAAACATTACTGTGCAGCCGTATTCATTGATCTGGCCAAGGCTTTCGAATCTGTCAATCACCACATCCTCATCGGCAGACTCGACAGCCTTGGTTTCTCAAATGATTGCCTCGCCTGGTTAACCAACTACTTCTCTGATAGAGTTCAGTGTGTCAAATCGGAGGGTCTGCTGTCCGGACCTCTGGCAGTCTCTATGGGGGTGCCACAGGGTTCAATTCTTGGACCGACTCTCTTCTCTGTATACATCAATGAGGTCGCTCTTGCTGCTGGTGAGTCTCTGATCCACCTCTACGCAGACGACACCATTCTGTATACTTCTGGCCCTTCTTTGGACACTGTGTTAACAACCCTCCAGGCAAGCTTCAATGCCATAAAACTCTCCTCCGTGGCCTCCAATTGCTCTTAAATACAAGTAAAACTAAATGCATGCTCTTCAACCGATCTCTACCTGCACCTACCCGCCTGTCCAACATCACTACTCTGGACGGCTCTGACTTAGAATACGTGGACAACTACAAATACTTAGGTGTCTGGTTAGACTGTAAACTCTCCTTCCAGACCCATATCAAACATCTCCAATCCAAAGTTAAATCTAGAATTGGCTTCCTATTTCGCAACAAAGCATCCTTCACTCATGCTGCCAAACATACCCTTGTAAAACTGACCATCCTACCAATCCTCGACTTTGGCGATGTCATTTACAAAATAGACTCCAATACCCTACTCAACAAATTAGATGCAGTCTATTACAGTGCAATCCGTTTTGTCACCAAAGCCCCATATACTACCCACCATTGCGACCTGTACGCTCTCGTTGGCTGGCCCTCGCTTCATACTCGTCGCCAAACCCACTGGCTCCATGTCATCTACAAGACCCTGCTAGGTAAAGTCCCCCCTTATCTCAGCTCGCTGGTCACCATAGCATCTCCCACCTGTAGAACACGCTCCAGCAGGTATATCTCTCTAGTCACCCCCAAAACCAATTCTTTCTTTGGCCGCCTCTCCTTCCAGTTCTCTGCTGCCAATGACTGGAACGAACTACAAAAATCTCTGAAACTGGAAATACTTATCTCCCTCACTAGCTTTAAGCACCAACTGTCAGAGCAGCTCACAGATTACTGCACCTGTACATAGCCCACCTATAATTTAGCCCAAACAACTACCTCTTTCCCTACTGTATTTAATTGATTTATTTATTTTGCTCCTTTGCACCCCATTATTTGTATTTCTACTTTGCACATTCTTCCATTGCAAATCTACCATTCCAGTGTTTTACTTGCTATGTTGTATTTACTTTGCCACCATGGCCTTTTTCTTGCCTTTACCTCCCTTCCCACCTCCTTTACTCACATCGTATATAGACTTGTTTATACTGTATTATTGACTGTATGTTTGTTTTACTCCATGTGTAACTCTGTGTCGTTGTATCTGTCGAACTGCTTTGCTTTATCTTGGCCAGGTCGCAATTGTAAATGAGAACTTGTTCTCAACTTGCCTACCTGGTTAAATAAAGGTGAAATAAAAAATAAAAAAATAAAATAAAAGCTGGGTTTGATTCTTGGAGTCCACCATGCAGGTACTACCATCTGCTGCCTAGATAATGAAACTACACTGAGGGTTGACAGTTGAAGTCGGAGGTTTACATACACTTAGGTTGGAGTCATTAAAACTAGTTTTTCAACCACTCCACAAATTTCTTGACAACAAACTACAGTTTTGGCAAGTCGGTTAGGACATCTACTTTGTGCATGACAAGTCATTTTTCCAACAATTGTTTACAGACAGATTATTTCACTGTATCACAATTCCAGTGGGTCAGAAGTTTACATACACTAAGTTGACTGTGCCTTTAAACAGCTTGGAAAATTCCCCAAAATTATGCCATGGCTTTAGAAGCTTCTGATAGGCTAACTGACATCATTTTAGTCAATTGGAGGTGTACCTGTGGATGTATTTCAAGGCCTACCTTCAAACTATGTGCCTCTTTCCTTGACATCATGGGAAAATCTAAATAAATCAGCCAAGACCTCAGAAAAATAATTGTAGACCTCCACAAGTCTAGTTCATCCTTAGGAGCAATTTCCAAACACCTGAAGGAACCACGTTCATCTGTACAAACAATAGTACACAAGTATAAAAACCATGGGACCACGCAGCCGTCATACCGCTGTCTCCTAGAGATGAACGTACTTTGGTGCGAAAAGTGCAAATCAATCCCAGAACAACAGCAAAGGACCTTGTGAAGATGCTGGAGGAAACGGGTACAAAAGTATCTATATCCACAGTAAAACGAGTCATATATCGATATAACCTGAAAGGCCGCTCAGCAAGGAAGAAGCCACTGCTCCAAAAATGCAATAAAAAAGCCAGACTACGGTTTGCAACTGCACATGGGGACAAAGATAGTACTTTTTGGAGAAATGTTCTCTGGTCTGATGAAACAAAAATAGAACTGTTTGGCCATAATGACCAGCGTTATGTTTGGAGGGAAAAGGGGTAGGCTTGCAAGCCGAAGAACACCATCCCAACCGTGAAGCACAGGGGTGGCAGCATCATGTTGTTGGGGTGCTTATCTGCAGGAGGGACTGGTGCACTTCACAAAATAGATGACATCATGAGGCAGGAAAATTATGTGGATATATAGAAGCAACATCTCAAGACATCAGTCAGGAAGTTAAAGCTTCCTGACTGGACAATGACCCCAAGCATACTTCCAAAGTTGTGGCAAAATGACTTAAGGACAACAAAGTCAAGGTATTGGTGTGGCCATCAGAAAGCCCTGACCTCAATCCTATAGAACATTTCTGGGCAGAATTGAAAAAGTGTGTGCAAGCAAGGAGGCCTACAAACCTGACATACTTACACCAGCTCTATCAGGAGGAATGGGCCGAAATTAACCACATTTATTGTGGGAAGCATGTGGAAGGCTACCCAAAAAGTTTGACCCAAGTTAAACAATTTATAGGCAATACTACCAAATACTAATTGAGTGTATGTAAACTTCTGACCCACTGGGAATGTGATGAAAGAAAGAAAACCTGAAATAAATCATTCTCTCTACTATTATTCTGACATTTCACGTTCTTAAAATAAAGTGGCAATCCTAACTCACCTAAAACAGGGAATTTTTACCGGGATTAAATGTCAGGAATTGTGAAAAACTGAGTTTAAACGTATTTGGCGGTGGGTGTATGTAGGTGTATGTAAACTTCTGACTTCAACGGGACATGAGCTGTGTCTAAAACAATGGATCCAAAGGAACAGTCCCAAAAGCGCAAACTCCAAGCTAAATCAACCCCGGGTGATGTCCAATACACTGTTTATTTACACTGACAAAGGGATTCTGAGTTGTACAATCCATCCCCTCACCACCACTTCATCATCTTTACTGTTATTTACACTGACAACTGTTGTGGAAAAATCAGAATTGGTTGGTAACATAGGTAAGATGTTTTATATTCATCATATGTTTGTAAGTTACTTCTCATCAGAATGTTATTTTTGTATAATACTGTGGCGAGGTTGCAGTTATCTGTTCTATGTCAAGACTAAGTTGCATGGGCCGCAGAGAGGGGAGAGGTCAAGGGGTCATCATGTGTAAACATATCTTTTGCTCCACTGTGTCTGTGTGCCAGTTCACTCCCTACTTTTCCCATCAGGGATGGCAGTGTCTGGAATCATTCTATCCTCTCCGTGAGCTTGTCCAGGATTGGTTGTATTTAGAGTTGGTTGTATCTAAATGACAATTTGATATATGCCTGTTGATATGGAGGATTGGTTTATGGTTCTGGGGTTTGAGTAAGCAGACAAAGCTGAACGATTTATTATGTCTATGCTGTTTGACTATGTGTGTTCTTTGCTATTAAAGGATCGCAGTTGCAAGGCAGAAGGGGCTCTCAGAGAATTCATTGAGAGACACTGAATTTATCTGAGAGTCACAGGGTTGTGATAGAGCTCATATAATTAAAGATGGACTTTGATAACTAACTCTGACTTGTGTGTGTGGTTTGCTCCCATGATTTGGTAAATAGAGGACATTTCCACGACACAACGTTATTCTGTAGCTACATGTTGAAATGGTTACTACTCTATAGACCAGAGAGTTCTAAGAAATCTACAAAACCGAATACTACTACACAGGAACATTCAGTCTGCAGCTGTTTAAATACTTTAGTCTGGTAAACGTGACCGAGAACCACCGGGTGGTACTCTGAAAGATCCATTCTGGAGAACATTTCCCTATCGAACGACCATTGGTATACCTGACGTACCCATTATAACAGACCTACAACTACAAAAGACTGATCTCTGGTGGACAAAACAAGAGACTTTCTGTCAACTGACTCTCCAGCAGACGGACTGACGATTTCAGAGACATACAGGCGTAAATATATCAATTGTAATTCCTTCCGAATGAGCGACTGTTCATGTGCAAAGTATTAGCATTTACATGAGCATAGTTAAACTGTGTGTAGTGGGTCCATTCTGTCTTTCCCACTCTTTATCCGTCCCCACCCCTTTCCATTGTCTACCATGCCGTCATATCGGGCTAAGTCCACTAGGGACTTTTCATTGCATTAGTAACCAATAACCATTGTGTTTATGTAATTATTTAATTACTAAATAAATAAGCCAATATGTATATAGCGGATTCATAATTTATGCTATGGTTCAAGCAGATATCCAAGGATTTTGAAACATTCAGAATATGACTGATGAGGTATTAATACATTAGTCACTTTATTAAGCGATAAGATATTAAAATATCTGAAGAGTTAAATCCGGGAAATAGTAACTCTTTAAACAACATTTTCCCGTGGTGCCCCAACTTTCTAGTGAAAGTTTAATCACATAAATTACACAGAGAATTGATAATATAACATTATTGACTTTAATGATAGTCAAGACACGCCCCTATCTTCAAGTGGCCCAGGAATTGCCAAAAGTCCTCACAAGGATAGTAAAACAAGGAAAATTCTCCCTCGTGGGAACATTTACCACATCCCCACAAGGACAAAGGCTATTTTAAGCTTAGGGGTTGGGGTTAAGGAAAGGGAAAATAGGATTTCAAATGGAAATCAAATTGTGGGGTTATGGTGTGTGTGACTGTGTACAAGAGAGAGGGCGAGACAGACAAACAAAATGTTTTACACACAATAAATTAATGTCATAGCACAAATTAATGATGTACACTGAGACAAAAACAGATAAAGGCTTGGTGTACCACAGATGTGTTAAGTTGCTAACCGTTTGATTGAAATCACTAAACAGCTGTTGCAACCACAGTATTTCATTTTCAGAGGCTAGAATCCACAAGCTAGAGTCTTAATACCAGACAGATTTAATAGTTCCTGAAGTCCTTTAATATAACTGTATAGGACTACAGTTTGTTGTGGGGTATGAAGGTAGGTTACAGTCTAGTTGCAGATGACCTATAATACAATATCTTGTGTTGGCTGAAACACTAACCCAGTATTATAGAATGTATCATATATATATAATAATATATATATGGTGGGATCTATGTGTTGGCTGCAACACTGCCCTTCTTGTCGCTGAAGAAGCTCCTGAGAATGAGAACCTGTCCAATGCTGACAGTGAAAAGGATTATAGTTTCTCCTATCGACCAATAGGACACACGCTCATGGAGGTCCTCTGCTCTGATGCGGTCATGAGCCTCCCGTAACCGATACCAGGTCTGAGAGTCAGACACTACCTTCAGGATCTCATGGATGGACAGACAGGCCGACTCCATCTGGAGAAGAGACAAGATTAATATTAATACATCCTTAGAGGGGCAATCTGCAGTTGAAACAACATTGCGTTGGGGCCCTATCTAGAAACAACCTCTAAAGGCTCTGGTGGAGATTTGAAAGGATTGGGTATGTGTCAGCATACAGAGATCTACTACCATGTTGCTTATACCCATGGAATTCGTTCACATCTACATATGTCAAGTGCCTAGGGGGTGGAGTTAGTCATATATAGCTCTAGGAGTAAGGGATGCTTTCTGGATGGGCCTAGCTGCAAAGGTACCTAGAGGTTAGCTGCGCTTAGCAACACGGATCTAGTGACATACACTAGCGCTGCTTTCAATTGGATTGGACAAAAACAATTAGCTGGGAAGCCAGAAGTTAAATACAATTATTTTTTCAACTTACTGACCCACTTCCTCCCTGCTTACCTCGTCAAAATAAAAGTCCTCCACAATATGTGGGAAAAAAATAAATAACCTGTGGGTGGCTTTTATCATACAGTCCTGTGGACCATTTTGGTTCAACCCATTCCAATTGAATGCAGCGCTAGTGTGTCAATAGACCCACGTCGTTAAGAGCAGCGAACCTCTATGTACCTTTCCAGCTAGGTCTTCTGTGATCTACTGTACTGGTGTCAGTGATCTTACCTTTATTAGTTATATAAAATGGCATAGATATCTAGATTATTAGATACACATGCTGAACAAAAATATAAATCCAATCATTTCAAAACTTGTACTGCGTTACAGTTCATAAACATTAAATCTGTTGTGGGGGTTCTGGGCTGGCATGGTTACATGTGGTCTGTGGTTGAGGCCGGTTGGACGATGTTGGAGGCGGCTTATGGTAGCGAAATGAACATTCAATTCTCTGGTAACAGCTCTGGTGGACATTCCTGCAGTCAGCATGCCAATTGCACGCTCCCTCAAAACATCTGTGGCATGGTGTTGTGTGACTAAACTGCACATTTTAAAAGTGGCCTTTTATTGTCCCTAGCAGAAGGTGCACCTGTATAATGATCATGCCGTTTAGTCAGCTTCTTGAATGCCACTCCTGTCAGGTGGATGGATTATCTTGGCAAAGGAGAAATGCTCACTAACAGGGATGTAAGCTTTTTTTGCGTACGGAACATTTCTGGGATTTATATTTCAGCTCATGAAACATGGGACCAACACTACTTGTTGCGTTTATATTGTATTTTTATATACAGTGCATTCGGAAAGTATTCAGACCCCTTCCCCACATTTTGCGATGTTACTTTATTCTAAAATGACAAAGCAATAACAGGTTAGAATTTTTTTCAAATGTATTAAAAATCAAACAGAAATATCTTATTTACATAAGTATTTGGACCCTTTGCTATGAGACTCAAAATTGAGCTGGTGCATCCTGTTTCCATTGATCATCCTTGAGATGTTTCTACAACTTGATTGGTCCACCTGAGGTAAATACAATTGATTGGACATGATTTGGAAAGGCAAACACCTGTCTGTATAAGGTCCCACAGTTGATGGTGCATGGAAGGGTACAAAAAAAATGTCTGCAGCATTGAAGGTTCCCCAAGCAAACAGTGGCCTCCATCATTCTTTAATGGAAGAAGTTCCTAGAGCTGGCCGCCCGGCCAAACTGAGCAAATTGGGGGAGAAGGGCCTTGGTCAGGGTGGTGACCAAGAACCCAATGGTCACTCTGACAGAGCGCCAGAGTTCCTCTGTGGAGATTAGAGAACCTTCCAGAAAGACAACCATCTCTGCAGCACACCACCAATCAGGCCTTTATGGTAGTGGCCAGACGGAAGCCACTCCTCAGTAAAAAGCACATGACAACCCGCTTGGAGTTTGCTGAAAGGCACCTAAAGGACTCTTACCATGAGAAACTAAATTCTCTGGTATGATGAAACCAAGATTGAAGTCTTTGGCCTGAATGCCAAGCGTCACATCCTGGAACCATTCCTACGGTGACACATGGTGGTGGTAGCATCATGCTGTGGGGATGTTTTTCAGCGGCAGTGACTGGGAAGACTAGTCAGGATCGAGGGAAAGATGAACGGAGCAAAGTACAGAGAGATCCTTGATGAAAATCTGCTCCAAAGCACCCAGGTCCTCAGGATGGGGCGAAGGTTCAACTTCCAACAGGACAACAACCCTAAGCACACAGCAAAGACAACACAGGAGTGGCTTTGGGACAAGTCCCTGAATGTCCTTGAGTGGCCCAGCCAGAACCCGGACTTGAACCCCATTGAACATCTCTGGCGAGACCTGAAAATAGCTGTGCAGCGACACTCCCCATCCAACCTGACAAGAGCTTGAGAGGATCTTCAGAGAAGAATGTGAGAAACTCCCAAAATACAGGTGTGCCAAGCTTGTAGCATACCCAAGAAGACTTGAGGCTGTAATCGCTGCCAAAGGTGCTTCGACAAAGTATTGAGTAAAGGGTCTGAATACTTAAGTAATTGTGACTCACCACCTGGATTCGGTCTTATGTAGCAACATTTGAATTTCTGTTTTTTTTTACATTGGATAAAAGTAGAGCCTCAGAGCAACAAAATGGTATATCATACACTGCATTTGAGGAAACAATGGGAAAGTAATTCTGCTTTGAAAGTCGATAAACTTGTAAACTCACGTCATGACGTTACTACCCTGCATGAATCTGAAGGTAGCTAACCCCCCAAAAAAGCAGCGTTTGACATGATTACCTAGACATACTGACCAGCTCCAATAGACAGACGCATGCTATATGGCAGACCAATCCAAACATCTCTCGGCATGTCCAGCCCACTCATTATCTCAGCCAATCAAGGCTAGCGGGAAGGTTGCTTGCTTTTTCTGTGGCTAAACCAACTAGGCTTGTAATTTAACAATTGTATTTGTATTTACAGATGGCATACAACTTTGATATTAAGGCACATGAAAGTTCACATGTTTGAGAAGGCATTTCTGCCAAAAAAACACATTTTGATAAATTATTTTTTACATTCTAACAGCCTCCTGTGAAGTTGTGACTTGCGACATACGCCTAGTTTCCTGAATCGGGTCACAAGTGATATCAGTTTAACATTTAGAATAAATTTGCAATTTTTTTTAAAAAAAACAGCTTTTGGTTCATCATGATGGGGTATTGTGTGTAGATTGGGAGGGGGGTGAGTCAGTTTTATAATAAGGCTGTAACAAAATGTGGAAAAAGTCAAGGGGTCTGAATATTTTCAGAATACACTGTATATAGTATTATATTATGATCTTACATGGGTTAGGGTTGTACCGTGGCGGAGATCTTTGTGGGCTATACTCAGCCTTGTCTCAGGATGGTAAGTTGGTGATTGAAGATATCCCTCTAGTGGTGTGGGGGCTGTGCTTTGGCAAAGTGGGTGGGGTTATATCCTTCCTGTTTGGCCCTGTCCGAGGGTGTCCTCGGATGGGGCCACAGTGTCTCCTGACCCCTCCTGTCTCAGCCTCCAGTATTTATGCTGCAGTAGTTTGTGTCGGGGGGCTAGGGTCAGTTTGTTATATCTGGAGTACTTCTCCTGTCCTATTCGGTGTCCTGTGTGAATTTAAGTGTGCGCTCTCTAATTCTCTCGGAGGACCTGAGCCCTAGGACCATGCCTCAGGACTACCTGACATGATGACTCCTTGCTGTCCCCAGTCCACCTGGCCATGCTGCTGCTCCAGTTTCAACTGTTCTGCCTTATTATTATTAGACCATGCTGGTCATTTATGAACATTTGAACATCTTGGCCATGTTCTGTTATAATCTCCACCCGGCACAGCCAGAAGAGGACTGGCGACCCCACATAGCCTGGTTCCTCTCTAGGTTTTGGCCTTTCTAGGGAGTTTTTCCTAGCCACCGTGCTTCTACACCTGCATTGCTTGCTGTTTGGGGTTTTAGGATGGGTTTCTGTACAGCACTTTGAGATATCAGCTGATGTACGAAGGGCTATATAAATACATTTGATTTGATTTTGATTTGATCTTACCTGTGTCAGTCAAATGCATATGTAATATAATTAAAGTCGAATATAGTTATAACATTGTTTTACCTGTGTTAGGGCTGTGTCTCTGTTCATGTCAGGCAGTAGGGGTCTCTCCTCTCCAGACCTGAAGTCCAGGTAGACGGTCTTGTGGGAGAAGGTAGAGAACTCATTGCTGAAGCAGACCTTGTAGGTTCCTTTCATAGTGGTGGTGTGAGAGAAGCTATCGTACTGCTTCTTCCTCTCCTGATACAGGACGTTGTTCACTGGATCTGTTACAAAGCAGTCCACATCATAGTTCCCTCCTGCAATCACCTGGTACATACAACATGGAAAGATTAGGATGATGTAAGGAAACACATTTAGAGTAATTCAGCCCTTACGAAAAAAGACTGCAGTCAGAGTGCAGTACAACTGCAGTATGCTGCAAATACTGCTTCCAAAATACGTTTTAATTACAGTAGTAATTTTGCAGTGTAACTGCAGTTAGAGAGCTGTATAACCACAGTAACTGTACTTTTACTGAGGTTTCAAAACTGCAAAATCTTTTTGTGCATTCTTCCAGTGAGTGTGAAGGGACAATTAGAGCATGGGATCAGATAAAGCAGTTCAATGCACTAACTAACTCAACCATATGGGGAAATGGCATCATAACTACACGTATTGAATCACTTACTTGAAAGTCTAGGTCAAACTTCACTCCATTCTGGAGCTCTTCATAGAAACATTGCTTGTCGTTATCAGGTAACTCAAACGTCAACTCCGTGGAACAAACAACGATCACATGCAACATCAAACTACACAGTCCAAGGGAACGCATTCTGTAAGACAAATGCTATGAAAATGTGGTTATAAATGAAAGCTACAACAACAAACAGTTGAAGTCGCAACCAGTCACTTCTTCAATGTTCATGTGATGACAGGGAGATATAAAAAAAAAAGTTTGGAAAGCTCCCACCCATAGAGAACGATAGAGAAAGCATATATTGTTCCTATTTTGGCGTCTAAGCGCACAGAAAGCACCATTGATAAGATCTCAATTTGAAATAGTATTTTTTTTCTTCGTGATTGGCCGATCTCTCCCAATGACGCTTTTGGATATGATAGGGTCATTAGGAGGGATCAGACAATAAAGTTGGAAGCCCCACCCAGTTGACTACGTTAAAATGGTGGAAGCCATCAATGACGCTGTCTATGTCAAAATATTTGTTTTGGCTACTAGAGGCCTCTATCATTCTCTATGCTCCCACCATAACCGACGTGGCATCAAAACAAAACACTTCCGGATCACGATTATTTTTTACAAAATATTGTATTTTATTTTGTACAATTTGAACCATGTTCAGAGATTTGGAAACTGTTGAGCTTGAAATCACTTGTTTTCCGTTCTACGGATTTTAGTTATAGTAGTGCAACATTTTTAAACGTGATGATTACGTTGTATCACTGGGTGGAGTTGATTATGCTGAGCCGCGGGGCACCGGTGTATGGCCCGTGACGTGAACGGGCAAAAACGGTGAGGGAGGAGCACACTTTTCAAATCGAAATGTAACAGGCAGCATGGTGAATCGTCCAGAAAGAAACAAAATCTATTTTCCATAGGCTTGAATTTTATAGCTAGTCTTCATTGGGAAGGCATATAAGCATTCACTTGTAGATGTGAAAACAGAATCCTACTCATTACCCCTCGTGCTTAATTACTTAACTTTTGTTTTGTATGGAACCCTGTTCGGGTCTTAAAGCACGTGTTCAAAACGCAATCTTTTTAATGCTACGTGTGTAAAGTAAACAGGTGTAGGTGCTAAATTAACGTCTTCACGCGCTAAATTAACGCCTAAACTCGTCAAATAAGCGGTTCAACATGTGCTAAATAAACGGCTGCAAGCGGTCCTGCACAGGTCAAGTTAACGCCTACAGCTGCTAAATATACACCTACACACGCTAACTTAAGGCGTTCTTTAATATGCACATTTTACTAGCTCCTCCTTTCTTCCAAATTTCACAGTTTGAAGGAACTTCCTTTTCCGTTGCAAGCAGAGTTTAACCTTTAAAAGGTAACGGTTTTGTCTTTGAAATGTGTTGTTACTGAATCGTAAAGTTTATCAGCTAGTTTACAGTGGAAGGATCTGTTTCTCATCAAATCAAATCAAATTTATTTATATAGCCCTTCGTACATCAGCTGATATCTCAAAGTGCTGTACAGAAACCCAGCCTAAAACCCCAAACAGCAAGCAATGCAGGTGTAGAAGCACGGTGGCTAGGAAAAACTCCCTAGAAAGGCCAAAACCCAGGAAGAAACCTAGAGAGGAACCAGGCTATGTGGGGTGGCCAGTCCTCTTCTGGCTGTGCCGGGTGGAGATTATAACAGAACATGGCCAAGATGTTCAAATGTTCATAAATGACCAGCATGGTCGAATAATAATAAGGCAGAACAGTTGAAACTGGAGCAGCAGCACAGTCAGGTGGACTGGGGACAGCAAGGAGTCATCGTGTCAGGTATTCCTGGGGCATGGTCCTAGGGCTCAGGTCCTCCGAGAGAGAGAAAGAAAGAGAGAATTAGAGAGAGCATATGTGGGATGGCCAGTTCTCTGGGGGCGCCAATCCAGACAGGATGACCACATCAGTGAATCAACCCACTCAGGTGACGCACCCCCTCCAGGGACGGCATGAGAGAGACCCAGTAAGCCAGTGACTCAGCCCCTGTAATAGGGTTAGAGGCAGAAAATCCCAGTGGAAAGAGGGGAACCGGCCAGGCAGAGACAGCAAGGGTGGTTCGTTGCTCCAGAGCCTTTCCGTTCACCTTCCCACTCCTGGGCCAGACTACACTCAATCATATGACCCACTGAAGAGATGAGTCTTCAGTAGAGACTTGAAGGTTGAGACCGGGTTTGCGTCTCTGACATGGGTAGGCAGACCGTTCCATAAAAATGGAGCTCTATAGGAGAAAGCCCCGCCTCCAGCTGTTTGCTTAGAAATTCTAGGGACAATTAGGAGGCCTGCGTCTTGTGACCGTAGCGTACGTGTAGGTATGTACGGCAGGACCAAATCAGAGAGATAGGTAGGAGCAAGCCCATGTAATGCTTTGTAGGTTAGCAGTACAACCTTGAAATCAGCCCTTGCTTTGACAGGAAGCCAGTGTAGAGAGGCTAGCACTGGAGTAATATGATCAAATTTTTTGGTTCTAGTCAGGATTCTAGCAGCCGTGTTTAGCACTAACTGAAGTTTATTTAGTGCTTTATCTGGGTAGCCGGAAAGTAGAGCATTGCAGTAGTCTAACCTAGAAGTGACAAAAGCATGGATTAATTTTTCTGCATCATTTTTGGATAGAAAGTTTCTGATTTTTGCAATGTTACGTAGATGGAAAAAAGCTGTCCTTGAAATGGTCTTGATATGTTCTTCAAAAGAGAGATCAGGGTCCAGAGTAACGCCAAGGTCCTTCACAGTTTTATTTGAGACGACTGTACAACCATTAAGATTAATTGTCAGATTCAACAGAAGATCTCTTTGTTTCTTGGGACCTAGAACAAGCATTTCTGTTTTGTCTGAGTTTAAAAGTAGAAAGTTTGCAGCCATCCACTTCCTTATGTCTGAAACACATGCTTCTAGCAAGGGCAATTTTGGGGCTTCACCATGTTTCATTGAAATGTACAGCTGTGTGTCATCCGCATAGCAGTGAAAGTTAACATTATGTTTTCGAATAACATCCCCAAGAGGTAAAATATATAGTGAAAACAATAGTGGTCCTAAAACGGAACCTTGAGGAACACCGAAATTTACAGTTGATTTGTCAGAGGACAAACCATTCACAGAGACAAACTGATATCTTTCCGACAGATAAGATCTAAACCAGGCCAGAACTTGTCCGTGTAGACCAATTTGGGTTTCCAATCTCTCCAAAAGAATGTGGTGATCGATGGTATCAAAGGCAGCACTAAGGTCTAGGAGCTTTTTCAAGAGAGGCTTTATTACTGCCACTTTTAGTGAGTTTGGTACACATCTGGTGGATAGAGAGCCGTTTATTATGTTCAACATAGGAGGGCCAAGCACAGGAAGCAGCTCTTTCAGTAGTTTAGTTGGAATAGGGTCCAGTATGCAGCTTGAAGGTTTAGAGGCCATGATTATTTTCATCATTGTGTCAAGAGATATAGTACTAAAACACTTGAGCGTCTCTCTTGATCCTAGGTCCTGGCAGAGTTGTGCAGACTCAGGACAACTGAGCTTTGAAGGAATACGCAGATTTAAGGAGGAGTCCGTAATTTGCTTTCTAATAATCATAACCTTTTCCTCAAAGAAGTTCATGAATTTATCACTGCTAAAGTGAAAGTCATCCTCTCTTGGGGAATGCTGCTTTTTAGTTAGCTTTGCGACAGTATCAAAAAGGAATTTCGGATTGTTCTTATTTTCCTCAATTAAGTTAGAAAAATAGGATGATCGAGCAGCAGTAAGGGCTCTTCGGTACTGCACAGTACTGTCTTTCCAAGCTAGTCGGAAGACTTCCAGTTTGGTGTGGCGCCATTTCTGTTCCAATTTTCTGGAAGCTTGCTTCAGAGCTCGGGTATTTTCTGTGTACCAGGGAGCTAGTTTCTTATGAGAAATGTTTTTAGTTTTTAGGGGTGCAACTGCATCTAGGGTATTGCGCAAGGTTAAATTGAGTTCCTCAGTTAGGTGGTTAACTGATTTTTGTCCTCTGGCGTCCTTGGGTAGACAGAGGGAATCTGGAAGGACATCAAGGACTCTTTGTGTTGTCTGTGAATTTATAGCACGATTTTTGATGATCCTTGGTTGGGGTCTGAGCAGATTATTTGTTGCAATTGCAAACGTAATAAAATGGTGGTCCGATAGTCCAGGATTATGAGGAAAAACATTAAGATCCACAACATTTATTCCATGGGACAAAACTAGGTCCAGCGTATGACTGTGACAGTGAGTGGGTCCAGAGACATGTTGGACAAAACCCATGGCTCCGAAAGCCTTTTGGAGTGGGTCTGTGGACTTTTCCATGTGAATATTAAAGTCACCAAAGATTAGAATATTATCTGCTATGACTACAAGGTCCGATAGGAATTCAGGGAACTCAGTGAGGAACGCTGTATATGGCCCAGGAGGCCTGTAAACAGTAGCTATAAAAAGTGACTGAGTAGGCTGCATAGATTTCCTGACTAGAAGCTCAAAAGACGAAAACGTCATCATTTTTTTTTTTGTAAATTGAAATTTGCTATCGTAAATGTTAGCAACACCTCCGCCTTTGCGGGATGCACGGGGGATATGGTCACTAGTGTAGCCAGGAGGTGAGGCCTCATTTAACACAGTAAATTCATCAGGCTTAAGCCATGTTTCAGTCAGGCCAATCACATCAAGATTATGATCAGTGATTAGTTCATTGACTATAATTGCCTTTGAAGTAAGGGATCTAACATTAAGTAGCCCTATTTTGAGATGTGAGGTATCATGATCTCTTTCAATAATGACAGGAATGGAGGTGGTCTTTATCCTAGTGAGATTGCTAAGGCGAACACCGCCATGTTTAGTTTTGCCCAACCTAGGTCGAGGCACAGACACGGTCTCAATGGTGATAGCTGAGCTGACTACACTGACTGTGCTAGTGGCAGACTCCACTATGCTGGCAGGCTGGCTAACAGCCTGCTGCCTGGCCTGCACCATATTTCATTGTGGAGCTAGAGGAGTTAGAGCCCTGTCTATGTTGGTAGATAAAATGAGAGCACCCCTCCAGGTAGGATGGAGTCCGTCACTCCTCAGCAGGTCAGACTTGGTCCTGTTTGTGGGTGAGTCCCAGAAAGAGGGCCAATTATCTACAAATTCTATCTTTTGGGAGGGGCAGAAAACAGTTTTCAACCAGCGATTGAGTTGTGAGACTCTGCTGTAGAGCTCATCACTCCCCCTAACTGGGAGGGGGCCAGAGACAATTACTCAATGCCGACACATCTTTCTAGCTGATTTACACGCAGAAGCTATGTTGCGCTTGGTGATCTCTGACTGTTTCATCCTAACATCGTTGGTGCCGACGTGGATAACAATATCTCTATACTCTCTACACTCGCCAGTTTTAGCTTTAGCCAGCACCATCTTCAGATTAGCCTTAACGTCGGTAGCCCTGCCCCCCGGTAAACAGTGTATGATCGCTGGATGATTCGTTTTAAGTCTAATACTGCGGGTAATGGAGTCGCCAATGACTAGAGTTTTCAATTTGTCAGATGGTGGGAAGCTTCGGCGTCTCAGACCCCGTAACGGGAGGAGTAGAGACCAGAGAAGACTCGGCCTCTGACTCCGACCCGCTGCTTAATGGGGAAAACCGGTTGAAAGTTTCTGTCAGCTGAATGAGCAACACCGGTTGAGCGTTCCTACAGCATTTCCTTCCAGAAACCGTGAGAAAGTTGTCCGGCTGCGGGGACTGTGCCAGGGGATTTATACTACTATCTGTACTTACTGGTGGCACAGACGCTGTTTCATCCTTTCCTACACTGAAATTACCCTTGCCTAGCGATTGCGTCTGAAGCTGGGCTTGTAGCACAGCTATCCTCGCCGTAAGGCGAGTACAGCGACTGCAATTAGAAGGCATCATGTTAATGTTACTACTTAGCTTCGGCTGTTGGAGGTCCTGACGAATCGTGTCCAGATAAAGCGTCCGGAGTGAAAAAGTTGAGGAAAAAAGTAGTCAACATTTCCACGTAGTCAACATTTTCACTGGCTATAAAATTCAGCTAACATTAATCTAGTACCAGGATCAGCAGTGCTTAGCATAAGCTAAATCAGATACTTGCTGCTAATTTAGCTAACGTCGGTAGCCTCGAACCCCGGCCATATTATATAATTTAGTTCCCCTCAAACTTTGCCTGGTCATACTGCTAACCGCAGTGAACTGCACCATCTTATGTTTTATTAAAAGCGCCGCTGAAAAAACGGAAACATTTAGGAGTGTGTTAGTATCAAGGTAAATTACATACTAGCAAGTTTGTTGCTTGAATGCAGGGCCAGGCATAACATTACATAGATTAGACAATGGAGATGCTCAATATCTTGGTAGTTCTCGATTTTTGGACTATTGTCTTTATTTTGCTTTATCATTGACTTAAGGAAGACGAGCTACCTAAATGTGACTTATCGGCTAGTGTAACAGATGTATATCGTACTCTCCTTGCGTTGTGTTTTCTCCAAATAAATCACATCAGCCAGTGGTCCCAGTTGAACATCATTTATTTCTGTTGCTGTTGTTAAATGGGAAACAGTACGTTAGTTGTGCAGGGCTTAACGATATTGATGGCTATCGATGGCAAAATCCCTTGCATCACATTTTTATACTGGGCGAACAAAATACAAAACATAACATGTGTAAATACCTGTTAAATGGGAAACAACGTTAGTTGTGCAGGGCTTAACGATATTGATAGCTGTCAATGGCAAAATCTGTAGCATGAAGACGACTGCTAGCAGTGGGCTTATGTGACCATTACATCGGTGTATGGTAGTGTAGCGTGGTTCATTCTGCGTTGTGTCATTTTAATTAGGACGCTGCCACAACTGAAGGTCTGCTAGTTGAATTCTTTTTATTTGCCCTGCACACAAAGAGACAACACACATTATGTTAACCCTTGGCGCAGTCATAGCTCTCAGGCACCTGCGCAAGCACATGGACACTCACTCAAACACTGTCCCAAGTACTCACAAGTTACAATAGATACCCTAGTTAGGGAGCTTTGTGAAACTTGTTAACATAAATCTTTATATTGTTCACATTGTAACAAACTTGTTATGGTGAGTGAATGAGGACCCAAAAGCGAACTAACTTAAACAGAGCTTCTTTAATAACCAAACATAGGTAGGCTCAGATAGACCGGCAGATTCCGACAGGACAGGACAAGGTTACAGCAAACATGACGATAGTCTGGCTCAGGCATGAAACACAAACAAGAATCCGACAAGGACAGGAACAGAAACAGAGAGAGATATAGGGACCTAATCAGAGGGAAAAAGGGAACAGGTGGGAAACGGGGTGAATGGGTAGTTAGAGGAGACAAGGAACAGCTGGGAGAAAGCGGGGGAGAAAAGGTAACCTAACAACGACCAGCAGAGGGAGACAGGGTGAAGGGAAAGGACAGAGACAAGACACAACATGACAGTACCCCCCCACTCACCGAGCGCCTCCTGGCGCACTCGAGGAGGAAACCTGGCGGCAACGGAGGAAATCCTCGATCAGCGCACGGTCCAGCACGTCCCGAGAGGGAACCCAACTCCTCTCCTCAGGACCGTACCCCTCCCAATCGACAAGGTACTGGTGACCACGGCCCCGAGGACGCATGTCCAAAATCCTGCGGACCCTGTAGATGGGTGCGCCCTCGACAAGGATGGGGGGGGGGGGGGGGAAGACGAGCGGGGGCGCGAAGAACGGGCTTAATACAGGAGACATGGAAGACCGGGTGGACGCGACGAAGGTATCGCGGAAGAAGAAGTCGAACTGCGACAGGATTAATGACCCGAGAAATACGGAACGGACCAATGAACCGCGGGGTCAACTTGCGAGAAGCCGTCTTAAGGGGAAGGTTCTGAGTGGAGAGCCAAACTCTCTGACCGCGACAATATCTAGGACTCTTAGTTCTACGCTTATTAGCAGCCCTCACAGTCTGCGCCCTATAACGGCAAAGTGCAGACCTGACCCTCTTCCAGGTGCGCTCGCAACGTTGGACAAAAGCCTGAGCGGAGGGGACGCTGGACTCGGCGAACTGAGATGAGAACAGCGGAGGCTGGTACCCGAGGCTACTCTGAAAAGGAGATAGCCCGGTCGCAGATGAAGGAAGCGAGTTGTGGGCGTATTCTGCCCAGGGGAGCTGTTCTGACCAAGACGCAGGGTTGCGAAAAGAAAGACTGCGTAAGATGCGACCAATAGTCTGATTGGCCCGTTCTGCTTGACCGTTAGACTGGGGGTGAAAGCCGGAAGAGAGACTGACGGAAGCCCCAATCAAACGGCAAAACTCCCTCCAAAATTGAGACGTGAATTGCGGACCTCTGTCCGAAACGACGTCTGACGGAAGGCCATGAATTCTGAAAACATTCTCGATGATGATTTGTGCCGTCTCTTTAGCAGAAGGAAGCTTAGCAAGGGGAATGAAATGAGCCGCCTTAGAGAACCTATCGACAACCGTAAGAATAACAGTCTTCCCCGCTGACGAAGGCAGTCCGGTGACAAAATCTAAGGCGATGTGAGACCACGGTCGAGAGGGAATAGGAAGCGGCCTGAGACGGCCGGCAGGAGGAGAGTTACCGGACTTAGTCTGCGCGCAGACCGAACAAGCAGCCACGAAACGACGCGTGTCATGCTCCCGGGTGGGCCACCAAAAACGCTGGCGAATGGAAGCAAGCGTACCCCGAACGCCAGGGTGGCCGGCTAACTTGGCAGAGTGAGCCCACTGAAGAACGGCCAGACGAGTAGGAACGGGAACGAAAAGAAGGTTCCTAGGACAAGCGCGCGGCGACGGAGTGTGAGTGAGCGCTTGTTTTACCTGCCTCTCAATTCCCCAGACAGTCAACCCGACAACACGCCCCTCAGGGAGAATCCCCTCGGGGTCAGTGGAGGCTACTGAAGAACTGAAGAGACGAGACAAAGCATCAGGCTTGGTGTTCTTAGAGCCCGGACGATAAGAAATCACGAACTCGAAACGAGCGAAAAACAGCGCCCAACGCGCCTGACGCGCATTAAGTCGTTTGGCAGAACGGATGTACTCAAGGTTCCTATGGTCAGTCCAAACGACAAAAGGAACGGTCGCCCCCTCCAACCACTGTCGCCATTCGCCTAGGGCTAACCGGATGGCGAGCAGTTCGCGGTTACCCACATCATAGTTACGTTCCGACGGCGACAGGCGATGAGAAAAATACGCGCATGGGTGGACCTTGTCGTCAGAGAGGGAGCGCTGAGAAAGAATGGCTCCCACGCCCACCTCTGACGCGTCAACCTCGACAACGAACTGTCTAGAGACGTCAGGTGTAACAAGGATAGGAGCGGATGTAAAACGATTCTTGAGGAGATCAAAAGCTCCCTGGGCGGAAACGGACCACTTAAAGCACGTCTTGACAGAAGTAAGGGCTGTGAGAGGAGCGGCCACCTGACCGAAATTACGGATGAAACGACGATAGAAGTTCGCGAAGCCGAGAAAGCGCTGCAGCTCGACGCGTGACTTAGGGACGGGCCAATCAATGACAGCTTGGACTTTAGCGGGATCCATCTTAATGCCTTCAGCGGAAATAACAGAACCGAGAAATGTGACGGAGGAGGCATGAAAAGTGCACTTCTCAGCCTTCACAAAAAGACAATTCTCTAAAAGGCGCTGGAGGACACGTCGAACGTGCTGAACATGAATCTGGAGTGACGGTGAAAAAATCAGGATATCGTCAAGGTAAACGAAAACAAAGATGTTCAGCATGTCTCTCAGGACATCATTGACTAATGCCTGAAAGACAGCTGGAGCGTTAGCGAGGCCGAAAGGAAGAACCCGGTATTCAAAGTGCCCTAACGGAGTGTTAAACGCCGTCTTCCACTCGTCCCCCTCCCTGATGCGCACGAGATGGTAAGCGTTACGAAGGTCCAACTTAGTGAAAAACCTGGCTCCCTGCAGGATCTCGAAGGCTGAAGACATAAGAGGAAGCGGATAACGATTCTTAACTGTTATGTCATTCAGCCCTCGATAATCTATGCAGGGGCGCAGAGACCCGTCCTTCTTCTTGACAAAAAAAAACCCCGCTCCGGCGGGAGAGGAGGAGGGGACTATGGTACCGGCGTCAAGAGCTACAGACAAATAATCCTCGAGAGCCTTACGTTCGGGAGCCGACAGAGAGTATAGTCTACCCCGGGGGGGAGTGGTTCCCGGAAGGAGATCAATACTACAATCATACGACCGGTGTGGAGGAAGAGAGGTGGCCCTGGACCGACTGAACACCGTGCGCAGATCGTGATATTCCTCCGGCACCCCTGTCAAATCACCAGGCTCCTCCTGTGAAGAAGAGACAGAGGAAACAGGAGGGATAGCAGACATTAAACATTTCACATGACAAGAGACGTTCCAGGAGAGGATAGAATTACTAGACCAATTAATGGAAGGATTATGACAAACTAGCCAGGGATGGCCCAAAACAACAGGTGTAAAAGGTGAACGAAAAATCAAAAAAGAAATGGTTTCGCTATGATTACCAGAAACAGTGAGGGTTAAAGGTAGCGTCTCACGCTGAATCCTGGGGAGAGGACTACCATCCAGGGCGAACAAGGCCGTGGACTCCCTTAACTGTCTGAGAGGAATGTCATGTTCCCGAGCCCAGGTCTCGTCCATAAAACAGCCCTCCGCCCCAGAGTCTATTAAGGCACTGCAGGAAGCTGACGAACCGGTCCAGCGTAGATGGACCGACAAGGTAGTGCAGGATCTTGAAGGAGAGACAGGAGTAGTAGCGCTCACCAGTAGCCCTCCGCTTACTGATGAGCTCTGGCTTTTACTGGACATGAAGTGACAAAATGACCAGCAGAACCGCAATAGAGACAGAGGCGGTTGGTGATTCTCCGTTCCCTCTCCTTAGTCGAGATGCGGATACCTCCCAGCTGCATAGGCTCAGCTCCCGAGCCGGCAGAGGAAGATGGTAGTGATGCGGAGAGGGGGGCAACGGAGAACGCGAGCTCCTTTCCACGAGCTCGGTGACGCAGATCAACCCGTCGCTCAATGCGAATAGCGAGTTCAATCAGGGAATCCACGCTGGAAGGAACCTCCCGGGAGAGAATCTCATCCTTTACCTCGGCGCGGAGACCCTCCAGAAAACGAGCGAGCAAAGCCGGCTCGTTCCAGCCACTGGAGGCAGCAAGAGTGCGAAACTCAATAGAGTAGTCTGTTATGGATCGATTACCTTGACATAGGGAAGACAGGGCCCTGGAAGCCTCCTCCCCAAAAACAGATCGATCAAAAACCCGTATCATCTCCTCCTTAAAGTCCTGATACTGGTTAGTACACTCAGCCCTTGCCTCCCAGATTGCCGTGCCCCACTCACGAGCCCGTCCAATAAGGAGAGATATGACGTAGGCGACACGAGCAGTGCTCCTGGAGTAAGTGTTGGGCTGGAGAGAAAACACAATATCACACTGGGTGAGGAACGAGCGGCATTCAGTGGGCTCCCCAGAGTAACACGGCGGGTTATTGATTCTGGGCTCCGGAGATTCGAAAGCCCTGGAAGTGGCCGGTGGATCGAGGCGGAGATGGTGAACCTGTTCTGTGAGGTTGGAGACTTGGGTGGCCAGGGTCTCAACGGCATGTCGAGCAGCAGACACTTCCTGCTCGTGTCTGCCTAGCATCGCTCCCTGGATCCCGACGGCTGAGTGGAGAGGATCCGAAGTCGCTGGGTCCATTCTTGGTCGGATTCTTCTGTTATGGTGAGTGAATGAGGACCCAAAAGCGAACTAACTTAAACAGAGCTTCTTTAATAACCAAACATAGGTAGGCTCAGATAGACCGGCAGATTCCGACAGGACAGGACAAGGTTACAGCAAACATGACGATAGTCTGGCTCAGGCATGAAACACAAACAAGAATCCGACAAGGACAGGAACAGAAACAGAGAGAGATATAGGGACCTAATCAGAGGGAAAAAGGGAACAGGTGGGAAACGGGGTGAATGGGTAGTTAGAGGAGACAAGGAACAGCTGGGAGAAAGCGGGGGAGAAAAGGTAACCTAACAACGACCAGCAGAGGGAGACAGGGTGAAGGGAAAGGACAGAGACAAGACACAACATGACAAAACTTATGGTAGCATAACAGTACATTGTGTAACATTATGACGGTTTTATATTGAACAATTTCGGAGCCAAGGACAACATACCTTGCTAGCTGAAGGTCAGGCAAAAGAGAACAATAAGGGGGTATGGAAATACAGAGACCCGCAATGGGCCAAACCAATAAGGGGGTATGGAAATACAGAGACCCGCAATGGGCCAAACCAAAATATACAAAACTTTACAATCACATGTATGTACAATATTGATATGAAAAGTGTTTGTACACACATTATTATTATCAAATTATTAACATCCCCTCTTGACCTGGCCTATTTGAACTGGTCCTTGTGTGCAATTTGGTGCATAATCTAGGGGAACAACATCACACTGCTACACTAGCTAACACACTTATTTAGAGCAGTCAGATGCCAAAACACATCCCAGAAAGTCCCTCAATCCCTAACAGGTACCATATACCCACACATGTATAAATCAGTAACGTACAGCAAACTTGTACACATTGTAAAATAGAAAACAGTATTCAGAACGTGACCTACCCCTTGCGTCACATTTTCATACTGGGAAGACCTGACGTTCTCTCCCTATCTGCATGCGGGGCCAATCACAACACACCTTATTGTCATCAAAGTTGAATTAACCAATAAGAATGATTGAACATTAAATACACATTTCTTTAGAGGCAAGTGGAAACATAACCAACCCTGTTACACTAGTACTGAAGCCAGACGTGTTTTTGAGTTACGCGTTTAGCCCAAAGCCTTGTATTTAAGCAAAAACAACAACTTAAGGTAGGCAACTTCTTCAGCCTGACTGGCTTTCATTTAAATGCTAGAGTTGGCTCGCAATTAGCATGAAGACAAAGAAAAGCTCACATAAAGCAAATTTGGCTAGTGACAACCTTGTAAAACCTTTGCTAACGTCTAACGTTACATGTCAGCTTTCGAAAAGAGTAGACTTTAATGTGCACGTTCACTTTTTGAATATTTATATTTCATCGAAGCTTATCAGGGTAAAATAACTTCAGGCATATACCCAGTACTGCTTCAAAGGAATAGGGTTCCCATTCCTTCCGTTTTATTTTCACACATTGTGTCTTGCAGAAGGGAACCATGAAGAGGAGCTTGGAGTGGGCAAAGGGGAGGCTGATTAAACAGCAGAGAAGACCTGATTCATCAAGTATCAATTAATTCTGGTGATTCTCACCTGGTTGGCATGCATGTGCAACCGATGTGAAATGGCTAGCTAGTTAGCGGTGGTGCACGCTAATAGCGTTTCAATCGGTGACGTCACACGCTCTGAGACCTTGGAAGTAGTTGTTCCCCTTGCTCTGCAAGGGCCGTGGCTTTTGTGGAGTGATGGGTAACGATGCTTCGAGGGTGGCTTTTCATCGATGTGTGCAGAGGGTACACTACTGGTTCAAGCCCCGGTAGGGGTGAGGGGATGGATGGAAGCTAAACTTAATGTTGCATACCATGCACAACACGACAAGGTATGCAACATTAAGCCCAATCAAACATCCAATGTTATTAAAACATGTATCCCAATTTACAGTCAAGCAACACCTGTCAGTTGTGTTAATGTTAGGAACTACAAGCAATCTATGGTTCTTGGAGTCAATTAATCAATTGAAAGTGACTACAATTAGAAATGTTTAAACTTTCAGTAAAGATTAAAGTAATCTGCTCTTGTGGTTCTGTTTACATTTATTCAGACACTTCAATCTGACACTCTTGTTAATGTTTAACGTCAGGCAAAACGTCTTCAGCCACCGCAGGACGGAGAGCTGCTGGTTGGCATTTGACTGCAGTGTCTGTGGGTGTACCAGGAAATAACGTTAGGTCCCCATGATATCAAAGCGTCTCCACTGCAGCCCAGTCGATATCGATAAAAAAAAAAAACTGGAACAAATAGTGTAGCACAATGTACAACTCCAGTTTGCTTATTGTCCCAACAAATGTTAGTCATACATTTTTACATGCGTCAGAGTGCATTTTATTTTATAGCTCTGCTTTCAACGCCATTCTGACCCACAAACTGGTTAGCAGACTCAGGGCTCTGGGTGTAAATCCTGTAATAACAAAGTAGATTTTTTACATTATCACAAGGACCCGACCCTACCATGGTACACATGAGTACATGAAGGAGCTGTGGTACCTGACATAATGGTGATAGGACAACAGTCTCAGCGTAAGCAAAACAAAGTATGGTGATACTTGACCATTCTCCCATCTACTGTATATTAACATGGAGATGATGATCAGCAGCTTCAAGTTCCTGGACACCCTGATATCCTTTTCTGCCCTCAGTTACTTCACTCAATTCCCACTTGTGCTTCTCCACTACCCTCAATCTTGCTGCACCACAACCTATGTACCAACTACAGTGTCTTATTTCCATAACACATGTACATGAAATGTCCATATTTATGGTAACATTGCACATATTGTAACATTGTCCCTTGACATACATGACTTAACTACTTTGCATAATGCTCAGTTTACCCACTAAGAATTCATACATTTAAATATTAAACCTGAATGATGTATTACTGTGTCCAGTTGATTCTGGTTGCTTGTAATGTTTTTAAAAACGTTCATTACACAACTTAATTTTGATGGACAATCCTGTCGGAAACTTTCATAATATCAATTATTTTGGGACACATCACCAATTAACATTTGGCTGCAGTATTGGGAACTTACTAGGTAGTCCTGAAATAAATGTTATGGATAATTCCCCTTAAATGAATTATTTAAATGAAATCAAATTGTATGGCACATGTGACAAATACAATTAGATTTTTTATTTTTTATGATGGCGTATACAAGCAGGTGGGCCGCATGACTGCTGTCTGTCTGGTACATGGAGTATACAAGCAGGTGGGCTGCATGACTGCTGTCTGTCTGGTACATGGAGTATACAAGCAGGTGGGCCGCATAACTGCTGTCTGTCTGGTACATGGAGTAAAGAGTAGAGAGGCTATACAGGCAAGCGTGTGGCCTACAACCTCCTGTGCCAGAACTGAAAGAAATTGCGGACTATGACTTCAGAGAGAAGTTGGAGAAGTTAAGTCACTTTATACTGTGACGGATGTTATGCTACTGTTATTTTGCACTAAGTTAGAAAAACATTTGGGTTGTAGTTCATGAATAATTTTCCACATGGATTTGGTTTCCTTTTGTTGGCAGTCTTTTTTAAGGGTAGTGATAATCAGTTTATTGTTTTGCTAATTTGTCCCAAAACACAGTTCAATAAACAATGTAAGATCCAGTTAGCACAAACTGTTGACGAGGCACAGGAAGCGGTCATGTTGGGTCCAGTGAGATACATCGTACATTGGAGAGGCCCTGGTGGAGTCAGCCACTAAGTTCTACTTAGAAAGCAGGATATGGGAGGCTCTAAGCAGTGAGTTTCCGTATATCTAAGGAATCTCAAGTTTAGTTCAATTCTTCAGGGCAAATTCATTGACTTGTTTTACTTTATAGATTCAAAGACGGTCTGGAGTGTCTAGATCTCCTGCCATACATGAAGACACTCAAGCCTCTTCAGAGGTGTTCATCTACACTGAGAAACCTCTTTTGGCCAAAGACATAGCTTCTCTTCAAAGCAGAGCGCTCCCCACCTTGTACCAATCAAAGAGCAATAGAGAGAAGAGTCACATTTCTGGAGGGACTGACTTTCTGGAGGAGGAAGGTTAGATGCAAAACCATGATCATTGAAGTAACACGGCCCACATCAGTAAAACATCACCTACTCACTCTCACAACTGTGGGACAGCCTTATTCTTCCATGGGCCCCCCAAGAATGTACTCACTTACTATAGTTTCCAGCTTTTATAAAGCTCTTGAAATGTTTTTACTTTTTATACAAATGATCAGGAATAGTGGAACAAAAGCAAACAAGCTGTAAGTGTCTGTTTGCTGTAGTTTTTATTTATTTATACGCCATCATAAAGTGCCGTCACACAGAAGACAAACAGTAAATAAACCACACATTACATACAAAAATCAAATGTCTTACTCAAGTCATATATATTGCCATAAACAAACGTGTCTTTGTTGGTGTAAAAGTGTAACTCACCTTGAGAGTCGCAAGAAAGGCATTTTTGCCAATCAGGTCCCTTAAATATTGCAGAGGACTGGATGGCACTCATTAGCAGCCAGAGAAATTCTGTTTGTTTGTTGGTGGGAAAAGGGGGAACCAAGACAAGTCGCCCATGGGCATACACTACCCATAGGTAAACTTTGTCTAAGAATAAGAACACTAGTTAGAACTGGGCGGACCACCCACTGTATTGTTAGTTAGCTGTTATTGAAGTAGGCTAGTCTAGATTAGGGGTGTTTTGGGGTATTTGTTTCTGTCCTTGGGTCCAGCTCAGGCCCTTTTACTACCCCCCTTTACCGTGTGTTTACCAAATAAACCGTGAGTGTTTGACGGTAGATTATAAATTGTCTGTGGTTATTTGTTCTGTTAGAATTTGCATGAGTTCTGTTGCGTGTCTCGTTGCCATCCTCCCGAGACTGTAGGTCCAAAAGGATTCATAACACTATATTATGACAGACCAGCTAGATCTATTGTCTCTATTATATTACTACAACCAGCTACATCTTGTGTCTTTATTATATTACGAAAGAGCAACTAGAACTGTCTCTACTCTATGACAGAAAAGCTAGATCAACTGTCTCTTTTATATTATGACAGACCAGCTAGATCTACTGTCTATTTTATAATATGACAGACCAGCTAGATCTACTATCCCTATTATATTATATTATGACAGACCAGCTAGATCTACTGTCTCTATCACATTGACAGACCAGCTAGATCTACTGTCTCAATTAAATTATGACAGACCAGCTAGATCAACTTTCTCTATTATATTATGACAGACCAGCTAGATCTACTGTCTCTATTAAATTATGACAGACCAGCTACATCTACTGTCTCCTATTATATTACGGCAGACGAGCTAGATATACTGTCTCTATTATTGTTGTAACTTTAATGTGTTACAGAGTTAATGTTTAAGTTAATTCATTGAGCTGTATCTAAAGACATTTCTTTACAGTTATTTACATATGTAATTGTATTGGTTAGTATTGAATTACGCTTTTGACTGCAAGTTCCAGAATGCCTTGCGACAGAAATGAGAGAGATAACGCGCCAGTTATGTGCAGGTGCAAAGTGATTAAACTGATTTTCCGCTAGCATCTTACCTGCATTGCTCTGTAGAATCTAAAGTTGTCAAATGTAACGTGAACAAGTATTATTACTAAAAGAAGCTTTCATATCAAACCCGACGTCCCGAGTCATTACTTTGAAGACAGTTAATCTAAAATGTGGTGCCGAAACCAGGGATATGAGCTGCGACGGCTGAGGAGGAACGTCGGCATGAAGCAGAAAGAATGAGACGAAAGCGGGGTACCATTCGAGGCGCCACAAGGTGGATTTTGAATCAGATTGACATTGAAATAGCCCAGTCAAATCCGGATACCGATCACCTGAGTACATTGTTGGAATTGCTATCAGTTAAGGAGGATAGTTTGTTTTTGATCTTGGATTTGAACAGTTAACGCCATTGGACGGATTGGAGGCAGAGATTGCATGCACGGAGGATTACAAAGAGCGCATCATCATGCACAAAGAGTGATAAAGAAGAAATACGAAGTCAATCCACTACCAGCCCGGGTGAGTGACGCTAACTCAAACATATCACAGAGACAATCAGTAAGGCTACCAAAGTTGATTATTGAGAAATTCTATAGCGATGTCAGTATGTGGCAGGAGTTTTGGAGCCAGTATGAGACTGCTATTCACAACAATGATTCACTGTGTAATAAAGAGAAGTTTATCTATCTGAAAACAGATCTCACTGGACCAGCTGCAAAGGCAGTAGCAGGACTGATGTTAACAGACAGTAACTATGATAATGCAATCACTCTACTCAAGCAGATTTGGAAGGAAAGATCTTGTGATTAGTGCTCATATGTCAAAGCTGCTGAATCTAACACCTGTGAAGAAATCCTCTGATCTAAATGCATTGAGGCAGCTATATGATGAATGTGAAATTCAGATTAGGAGCTTGGAATCACTGGGTGTAATGTCAGAAACCTATGGAAGCCTACTATGCCCAATCTTACTGCAGATGATTCCAGAGGACATAGCTCTTGACTATAGTCGTCAGGGGAGTAGATGATGAATGGTAAGTGTCTGAGATTATCAGTTTCCTACAGAATGAGGTTCAGAGCAGGGAGAGAGCGCTACAAATGACAAGATCATGCAACCAACAGAAAGAGAGCAAACCATGGAACAAGTCAGGCTTCTCCAATGAAATGAAAACAAAAAGACCCAACATGCCCTCTGCTGCAGCACTGCATACAGCCAGCCAGAAGGAACAACAAACGTGTCTATTTTGTGACAGTGCAGACCATAAATCAGAAAACTGCCCTGACTACAATATTGCTACACGCAAAGAGAAACTAAAGAACATGGGAAGATGCTTTGTATGTTTAGGACAGAGACACATAGCAAAATTCTGTAAGGTCAAAGATGTGTCATGTGCAACATGTGGAAGCAGACATCACATTGCTGTGTGTACCAGTAAGAGAGTGAGGTGCAACCCCCTACTGTTTCTGTAGATGCTGTTTCCTCAGTTATTCCCCATTCAGTGAAGATGAAACCAGATGGACAGAACACTGTGTTGCTACAAACGGCAAAGGCATGGGTAGAAGGCCCATCGGGCAGGAAGATAGCTCGTTGCTTACTAGATGGAGGCAGTCAGAGAAGCTTCATACATGAAAACCTTGTGAAGGGCTTGAAGCTACCAGTAATCAGACAAGAGGCCCTCACTCTTCACACGTTTGGCTCCTCTGCCCCAGCAATGTCCCAACGCAACACAATGAAAGTCATCTTGGAGAATGTCTGGGACAAACAGCAGAGAATAGAGAGCGAGGCAATTGAAACCCCACAAGTGTGCACAGCTGTGATGAATGTTCCTGGTGAACGGATTCAGCATGAGCTCAGTAAAAGGGGACTGCAGCTCGCAGACTTTCCAGGAGATAACAATGATTCTGAACTCTTTGTCCTGATAGGAGCAGACTACTACTGGCAGATAGGATCAGGAAGAGTGGAGCGACTGACGGAGACGCTAGTTGCTTTAGAGAGCACCTTTGGATGGTCGGTGCAGGGACCCGTGTCCATGTCAAGTGTCGCCGAGGCAACCTGCATGTTCATCCCACTTGATGAAGACACACTAGTCTCCAAGCAACTGCATGCATTCTGGGAGCTTGAGTCTCTGGGTATTCTAAGCGAGAAAACACAGAACCCAGAGGAAAACGAGGCTCTACAAAGGTTCGAGGAAACAACCACCTTCAAAGATGGGTGATACTATGTGGAGTTGCCATGGAAACGAGAAATGCTCCCAGATATTCATTTTTCTGGGTTGGTGAGTACTCCCAAAACCACTGTGTGTACACATTAATATTTTAAAGTTTGGAGTGGATTGAAGCTGAACCACTATCAGAATTTAACCATAAAGGAGTGATCACTTGTGAATGGAGTGTTTTTCTCCCACTTGAGAGGGGACAGTTGTTTTTCCTCTCACCTTAGTGTGAAGTGCTTTCCTAGAGAGATTGTTTTTATGGAGTAACAACCGAACCGAGAGTGGGACTTTCGTACGGACTGCTCTCTGGTATATATTCCCCTTCCTCCCTCCCCTCATTTTTTTGAGGGGTTGAGGCCTGTATGAGGCTTAATTGACATTTCTGGAGCAACCACCAGATGGCAACAGACAATGACTTGTTGTAGGAGAAAATGAGTTGTGAGTTGATCGCCATTATCTCCTTTTATATTGGGTTTTGTTTCATTGGAGTTTCTTTTCTAAAATAGGGCCAATTTTTGTTTTGTGTTTTTGTTTTATAATATATTTTTATTTTTTTGTCCTTTGTGTGTATGTATATTTCTTTGGTTGATTGGTTGTGGGGGGGATTTGAACTTTTATATGATCCCTTCTTTTAGTTGGGATTTCCAGCAAGGGTTCCGGCTATTGGTCCTTTACCATGGCAGTGCCAGTACATAACCGTTTCCAGCCTCTAGTTAACCTAAATGATCAGGGTGAGTCTACTAGAAAAATTAGGAATATTCCTCCTCTGCAAGATATAACCCTCACAAAGGGATATTTTAAGGCTTTACAAGCAATTCATCACTCAGAAATCTTAGATTACTCTGCGGTTAATCATTATTTTCCAGCAGGTATGGTAAGACAGGTGAATAAATTGGCGGCCTTTATTAAACCCTCCTCGCCCAACCAACAGACTCTGGCAAAGGTAAAACTTAACACCAGCAGGTGGATGGAGAATAATATGCATATTCTGAGGGAGCATTATGATGGGGTAATTGCCTTATGCATTCAGAACACCTCAACCTATAACCAGGAAGCTTTAGAGAAGGCGGTGATGTGGGCAAAGGCCAGATACAAACATAAATGTACATCTTCTTCAGTAACTACCTTAAAAGACATGCTGCAAAAACCCATTGACCCACCTGCCTCTATTAAACTGATAACCTCTCATCAGGCTAATTCCAGTTATGCGGCTGCAGTGACTAGCAAGTCACCGACTGGCAGGGCCTTAATGGGAGCCCAGGCCCACAGGGACTCTGGAATATGCAGGAATACTCCAAGGGGATCGAGTGACAACTCGGTAAGGGGTAATATGGTTAAGGAACAGTCTTCCAGTATTCCTGTAGACAAACCGATTAACCATAGCCTGACTACCAACAGCAATACCACAGGGTTTGTTGGGGGTATACAGGGAAGGGAGGTACAGGTGGAGGTTCATGTGGGGCCTACTTCTCCCCGTAGAGTGGTTCCCTCTATGAGCTCACCTACTAACCAACCATCTCCCCTCTTATGGGAAACCTGTCTCACCCCTCGGAAATTAGGCCCTGCAAAGAGTGGAGGGACTAGCTTCAGACTTACCCCAACAATCAAGAAGAGCAAGGAGATATTTAATCCCCAAACTCAACGACCAAGAGAGAATCTGGCCCAACCTAAAGTCCCAGCCTTGATAATCCCAGGTAGAGAGCACTCAAATGTACTTTTAACAGCGGGGGGATTGGAGATGACTGTGAATAACAGGGATAGCCTAATACTACCATTGAATAATGTGGCTGTTTTGATGGATGACATGGTTTTATCCAATTCTACTACAGGTTCACAACAAGATAATCAGCAGGGTACAGTAGCAATGGAAAACGGAAAAGAAACGGAACCTGGGACAGAACTAATACTGTAACCTGTAAAAAGGGAAAAACTTCTTTATCCCACATGTCATTCTAGAACTGAAAGGAAAATAAATGATTGGAGTATTGAGATTACAAAGCCCGTGGTTTTTATTGGGGATTCCAACCTTGCGTGCATTCCTAGCTTTACGGACACTAACACACAGATAGATAGCTTTCCGGGAGCAACCTTTAGACAAATTGCAGGAGTGATAGGCAAGTTGGAGAACCACCTTCTGTTTGTTTTCCTGTTTCTATCAGTGGGTCCTGTCAACGGCTTGAACCAGCAGTACTCAACTGCAGTCAAGCAGTTGCAACAGCTACTGAATAAAACAACTGAAGTTTTTCCTCATGCACAGGTTTATGTTCCCATCATACACTTTTCGGATGAGCTTTCATGGGAAAAGCAGAAGGTACTGAATCAATTGAACAAGTATATTCAGAAAAATTGTAGAGAACTACTGGATCTGAATAAACTTAGATTTCACACAATGCAGGATGATCCAATACATTGGAGACCAGATACAGCTGTAAACATTCTAAATTACTGGCTAGACCAGTTAAACTATTAAGAGGGGAAGAGTGTATTGATATTACTCCCCAGCACTCTAATGTACTGAATTTATCGATTTACTTTTAGACTTACAGCGGCAGAACAGCAACTTCTGGAGAAGGGCCTTATGTTTATTTCAAAGATTGTAATTTTGGATAAAACCCAGTATCTGATAGAGGCGAACAGGCAGTTGAGTAATTCTAAACATTATAGGCCACTGACTCACTCATTGCAGCAGGAGACCCAGAGACAAATGAGGGAGATTATAGGGGAACTTCATGAGAATAATTACATTACAGACATGGGTCTGGTTGGGTTAAAGGACTGTCTCTCTGTAGAGTTAGGGTTAGGTAAGGTTTTAGAATGGTTAAGGTTAGGGTTTGGGGTTAGGGTAAAATATGTTTTTTTTAAGAAGGGTTAAGGTT
>NW_027258213.1:20000-27500 GCF_045791955.1 Oncorhynchus clarkii lewisi | reverse complement strand
AGGGTTAGGGTTAGGGTTAGGGTTAGGGTTAGGGTTAGGGGTTAGGGTTAGGGTTAGGGTTAGGGTTAGGGTTAGGGTTAGGGTTAGGGTTAGGGTTAGGGTTAGGGTTAGGGTTAGGGTTAGGGTTAGGGTTAGGGTTAGGGTTAGGGTTAGGGTTAGGGTTAGGGTTAGGGTTAGGGTTAGGGTTAGGGTTAGGGTTAGGGTTAGGGTTAGGGTTAGGGTTAGGGTTAGGGTTAGGGTTAGGGTTAGGGTTAGGGTTAGGGTTAGGGTTAGGGTTAGGGTTAGGGTTAGGGTTAGGGTTAGGGTTAGGGTTAGGGTTAGGGTTAGGGTTAGGGTTAGGGTTAGGGTTAGGGTTAGGGTTAGGGTTAGGGTTAGGGTTAGGGTTAGGGTTAGGGTTAGGGTTAGGGTTAGGGTTAGGGTTAGGGTTAGGGTTAGGGTTAGGGTTAGGGTTAGGGTTAGGGTTAGGGTTAGGGTTAGGGTTAGGGTTAGGGTTAGGGTTAGGGTTAGGGTTAGGGTTAGGGTTAGGGTTAGGGTTAGGGTTAGGGTTAGGGTTAGGGTTAGGGTTAGGGTTAGGGTTAGGGTTAGGGTTAGGGTTAGGGTTAGGGTTAGGGTTAGGGTTAGGGTTAGGGTTAGGGTTAGGGTTAGGGTTAGGGTTAGGGTTAGGGTTAGGGTTAGGGTTAGGGTTAGGGTTAGGGTTAGGGTTAGGGTTAGGGTTAGGGTTAGGGTTAGGGTTAGGGTTAGGGTTAGGGTTAGGGTTAGGGTTAGGGTTAGGGTTAGGGTTAGGGTTAGGGTTAGGGTTAGGGTTAGGGTTAGGGTTAGGGTTAGGGTTAGGGTTAGGGTTAGGGTTAGGGTTAGGGTTAGGGTTAGGGTTAGGGTTAGGGTTAGGGTTAGGGTTAGGGTTAGGGTTAGGGTTAGGGTTAGGGTTAGGGTTAGGGTTAGGGTTAGGGTTAGGGTTAGGGTTAGGGTTAGGGTTAGGGTTAGGGTTAGGGTTAGGGTTAGGGTTAGGGTTAGGGTTAGGGTTAGGGTTAGGGTTAGGGTTAGGGTTAGGGTTAGGGTTAGGGTTAGGGTTAGGGTTAGGGTTAGGGTTAGGGTTAGGGTTAGGGTTAGGGTTAGGGTTAGGGTTAGGGTTAGGGTTAGGGTTAGGGTTAGGGTTAGGGTTAGGGTTAGGGTTAGGGTTAGGGTTAGGGTTAGGGTTAGGGTTAGGGTTAGGGTTAGGGTTAGGGTTAGGGTTAGGGTTAGGGTTAGGGTTAGGGTTAGGGTTAGGGTTAGGGTTAGGGTTAGGGTTAGGGTTAGGGTTAGGGTTAGGGTTAGGGTTAGGGTTAGGGTTAGGGTTAGGGTTAGGGTTAGGGTTAGGGTTAGGGTTAGGGTTAGGGTTAGGGTTAGGGTTAGGGTTAGGGTTAGGGTTAGGGTTAGGGTTAGGGTTAGGGTTAGGGTTAGGGTTAGGGTTAGGGTTAGGGTTAGGGTTAGGGTTAGGGTTAGGGTTAGGGTTAGGGTTAGGGTTAGGGTTAGGGTTAGGGTTAGGGTTAGGGTTAGGGTTAGGGTTAGGGTTAGGGTTAGGGTTAGGGTTAGGGTTAGGGTTAGGGTTAGGGTTAGGGTTAGGGTTAGGGTTAGGGTTAGGGTTAGGGTTAGGGTTAGGGTTAGGGTTAGGGTTAGGGTTAGGGTTAGGGTTAGGGTTAGGGTTAGGGTTAGGGTTAGGGTTAGGGTTAGGGTTAGGGTTAGGGTTAGGGTTAGGGTTAGGGTTAGGGTTAGGGTTAGGGTTAGGGTTAGGGTTAGGGTTAGGGTTAGGGTTAGGGTTAGGGTTAGGGTTAGGGTTAGGGTTAGGGTTAGGGTTAGGGTTAGGGTTAGGGTTAGGGTTAGGGTTAGGGTTAGGGTTAGGGTTAGGGTTAGGGTTAGGGTTAGGGTTAGGGTTAGGGTTAGGGTTAGGGTTAGGGTTAGGGTTAGGGTTAGGGTTAGGGTTAGGGTTAGGGTTAGGGTTAGGGTTAGGGTTAGGGTTAGGGTTAGGGTTAGGGTTAGGGTTAGGGTTAGGGTTAGGGTTAGGGTTAGGGTTAGGGTTAGGGTTAGGGTTAGGGTTAGGGTTAGGGTTAGGGTTAGGGTTAGGGTTAGGGTTAGGGTTAGGGTTAGGGTTAGGGTTAGTTAGGGTTAGTTTGTTTGGTGGAGCAAACAAAGAGACACGGAGGAAGGCCGGAGAGAGAAGCTATGAGCAGCAGACCAAGACGCGACTGTGGACTTTGTTGTAAACAGAATATCGTGCGGCTAGACCGACATTTAAAGGCTGTACATGGACTTAAGTTTGGTACTATGGAGTGGACGAACGCTATGCAATTTAGCCGGTTTTCGAGTGAGAGACAGCAGCCCGAATCGGGGCAGTATATGCAGCCTGACAACGGTGTTGAACCGCGGCCGGAGGACCCTGTGATTTTGGAGTGTTTTGAAAGTGAGTTGTCCGTGGAGCAGCAGCCTGTGGACGAGGGTGATCAGACGGCAGGTGCGTCGGCGGCGGTGCAGCCAGTCAGTCAGGTCGGTAGTGAACTGTGCTCGGATCCGAGGGAGCAAGGCTGTGACGTGGCGACTTCCACGGAGAGCGAGAGTGATGAGGACGGCGGCGGCGTACCGTCCCGAATGGAGGTTTGGAGTAATGTAATTTTGACTCAATATGAACAATATATTACGGGTAGACAACCTTCAGTTAAACGAATTGACAATAGTCGCACCAGTATATCCCGAGTACGGGAATTCCTCCGCATTATGTCAGAGGGCAAGGCCGATGAAGGACTGTGTTTTCTGGATAACTACAGACGTGTGTATGAGTGGTATGGTCAATGTGATGACCGTGGTCTGGCACCATCCACGTTAAAAATGTACCGGGCCGATGTTCGAGGTTTCCTGAATTATCTCATTCAGTTCCGGCCAAATGGTATGCAAGCTAAGGTCGTTGGAATTCGAAAGATGTTACTCTGCTTGGCGAAGATGGACAGGGACTCACGGCAGAGCCAGGCAACTCATAGGGCAAAATTCCGCCAACGCTGCAGGGACGAGGTGCTCAGCGCTGCGGAGTTAAAACGCTTTGTTGAGCTAAGCAATCAAGCCATTCCTTCAGTTCTCAGTAGGCTGGAGGTCCGTGCCACCTGCTCTGACAGGCGTAGGTTTGCAGCTCTCATGTCCAGCCGGTTGGCCATATTTAATGGCACTCGACGATCCCCAGTCACCATGTTTAGTGAGAGTGATTTCAATGAAGTAACCCCGGAAGGTGGGGGTTATCAGATGTGTGTAGCTAGCCACAAAACAAACTATAGCTTTGGGGAGTGCAGAATTGTTCTATGTCAGGAGGAATACACTTGGCTTAAACGATTCCATCAAATCAGGCCTCATCTGAGTGGAATGACCTCAGAAATAGAACTCTTCTTTTTCACATCCTGCGGTCAACCTTACGGTAATCTGTGTGAGTATGTGGGGCAAATCTTTGCAGAGTTTGGTATTGGAAGTAAAGTGACCTTCGGTACAATTCGACGCAGTGTTGCCACATTGAACTTTAACCAAGGCTTGGATACAGACCGAGGAACTGTGGCTGACCATATGTGTCACTCTCTGGAAACGCAGGCACGCCACTACCGGTACCACAATTTGCCCAAAAATGCCAGCCGGGCCCGGGCACTGATTGAGGGACAAATCAATAAATGATTAACTGATTAATTAAAGCATATTTGTTTGAAATTCACCCTTGTATTTGTGTCATTTATGCATTAAAATGATTAAAAATGTGTTTCAAAAAACATTTACCTGGACTCCCAATATGAAGCCCCAGTACTTAAAAAAATTCACTGGAGTGCGCCAAAGCTACAATATATATGGAGGATTCTAAAATCCATTTACCTTTGGCGCCCTCCGGTGAATTTTCCCCAGTAGTGGGGCTCCATAGTGGGATTTAATATTAGAATGACCGGTAAAAGTATTTAAAACAGTTTTATAATTTTTGGGTTACCAGATGCACACGGGTCTTTTTGGGTGACCAGGTGCACACGGGTCTTTTGGGTGACCAGGTGCACATGGGCCGTTTTGGGTGACCAGGTGCACGGAGGATTAATAGCAATCTGCATCCATCGTAATTTCTTAAAGTGTCCATAAAGCACTCAAGGACGGCCCTGACAGAGACAGGGCCGTAGTAGGGTGCTCCCATAGCGGGGAATAATGACAGGAGTGCCTTTAAATTCATTTTGAACCATATTTAATATTTTGGGTGACCAGGTGTACACGGGTCTTTTGGGTGACCAGGTGCACATGGGCCGTTTTGGGTGACCAGGTGCACGGAGGATTAATAGCAATCTGCATCCATCGTAATTTCTTAAAGTGTCCATAAAGCACTCAAGGACGGCCCTGACAGAGACAGGGCCGTAGTAGGGTGCTCCCATAGCGGGGAATAATGACAGGAGTGCCTTTAAATTCATTTTGAACCATATTTAATATTTTGGGTGACCAGGTGTACACGGGTCTTTTGGGTGACCAGGTGCACATGGGCCGTTTGGGTGACCAGGTGCACACGGGTCTTTTGGGTGACCAGGTGCACATGGGCCGTTTGGGTGACCAGGTGCACACGGGTCTTTTTGGGTTCCCAGGTGCACATGGGCCGTTTGGGTGACCAGGTGCACACGGGTCTTTTGGGTGACCAGGTGCACACGGGTCTTTTGGGTGACCAGGTGCACATGGGCCGTTTGGGTTCCCAGGTGCACATGGGCCGTTTGGGTGACCAGGTGCACACGGGTCTTTGGGTGACCAGGTGCACGCCGGCCTTTGGGTGACCAGGTGCACACGGGTCTTTGGGTGACCAGGTGCACGCCGGCCTTTGGGTGACCAGGTGCACACGGTCCTTTTGGGTGACCAGGTGCACATGGTCCTTTGGGTGACCAGGTGCACGCCGGCCTTTGGGTGACCAGGTGCACGCCTGTCTTTGGGTGACCAGGTGCACACGGTCCTTTGGGTGACCAGGTGCACAAGTTCCATTTGGGTGACCAGGTGCACGCGGTTCATAACAGCGCGGTTATCTGCTTTAATGTCCGAGGAGGGGTGCTTAAGTGTGGGTGCCCTGGTTCACCTGGTATGCAAGGTTGTGGAGGTGGGGGGGGGGGGTCCCCTGCTGGTATCATCCCCGAAATAGAGGGGTGATACCCGGGTGGTGAGTAAGGGCCTACCAGCCTGGAGGTCAATAGCTCCAGGGGGTAAGCTCTACTGTCATGTCCGTAAATAGAGTGGTGTTACCCGGGTTTTGAACCATATTTTAATTTTTGGGTTACCAGATGCACACGGGTCTTTTGGGTGACCAGGTGCACATAGGATTAATAGCAATCTGCATCCATCGTGATTTCTTAAAGTGTCCATAAAGCACTCAAGGACTGCCCTGACAGAGACAGGGCCGTAGTAGGGTACTCCCCTAGCGGGCTATATCAATAGAATGACGGGTAAAAGTATTTAAAACCGTTTTATAATTTTTGGGTGACCAGGTGCACATTTCAAATCACCAGTTGCACAGAGGATTAATAGCAATCTGCATCCATCGTGATTTCTTAAAGTGTCCATAAAGCACTCAAGGACTGCCCTGACAGAGACAGGGCCGTAGTAGGGTACTCCCCTAGCGGGCTATATCAATAGAATGACGGGTAAAAGTATTTAAAACCGTTTTTAAAATTTTGGGTGACCAGGTGCACGTTTTCAATCACCAGGTGCACGGAGGAAAAGGAGCATTTGCATCCATAGTCATATTTTAAACCGTCCATAAAGCACTCAGGGCCGGCCCTGAGAGAGAGAGAGAGAGAGAGAAAAAAAAAAAAAAAAAAAAAATCATACCTTCCATAAATAATTCGGACCGGCCCCCATTGAAAAGGTCCGTAGTAGGGTGCATCATTATCGGACATGAATCTTGGGAACACCTCTAAGCGCATTGAGAACCATGATTTGGGTGACCAGGTGCACGTTTTCAATCACCAGTTGCACAGAGGATTAATAGCAATCTGCATCCATCGTGATTTCTTAAAGTGTCCATAAAGCACTCAAGGACTGCCCTGACAGAGACAGGGCCGTAGTAGGGTACTCCCCTAGCGGGCTATATCAATAGAATGACGGGTAAAAGTATTTAAAACCGTTTTTAAAATTTTGGGTGACCAGGTGCACGTTTTCAATCACCAGGTGCACGGAGGAAAAGGAGCATTTGCATCCATAGTCATATTTTAAACCGTCCATAAAGCACTCAGGGCCGGCCCTGAGAGAGAGAGAGAGAGAGAGAAAAAAAAAAAAAAAAAAAAAATCATACCTTCCATAAATAATTCGGACCGGCCCCCATTGAAAAGGTCCGTAGTAGGGTGCATCATTATCGGACATGAATCTTGGGAACACCTCTAAGCGCATTGAGAACCATGATTTGGGTGACCAGGTGCACGTTTTCAATCACCAGTTGCACAGAGGATTAATAGCAATCTGCATCCATCGTGATTTCTTAAAGTGTCCATAAAGCACTCAAGGACTGCCCTGACAGAGACAGGGCCGTAGTAGGGTACTCCCCTAGCGGGCTATATCAATAGAATGACGGGTAAAAGTATTTAAAACCGTTTTTAAAATTTTGGGTGACCAGGTGCACGTTTTCAATCACCAGGTGCACGGAGGAAAATGAGCAATCTGCATCCATAGTCATGTTTTAAACCGTCCATAAAGCACTCAGGCCCGGCCCTGAGAGAGAGAGAGAGAGAGAGAGAGAGAGAAAAAAAAAAAAAAATCATACCTTCCATAAATAATTCGGACCGGCCCCCATTGAAAAGGTCCGTAGTAGGGTGCATCATTATCGGACATGAATCTCGGGAACACCGCTAAACGCATTGAGAACCATCATTTGGGTGACCAGGTGCACGTTTTCAATCACCAGTTGCACGGAGGATTAATAGCAATCTGCATCCATCGTGATTTCTTAAAGTGTCCATAAAGCGGTGCTCCCCTAGCGGGCTATATCAATAGAATGACGGGTAAAAGTATTTAAAACCGTTTTTAAAATTTTGGGTTAAAACGTTTTCATTTAAAACCGTTTTTAAGAATTTTGTAGGTGCATCATTATCGGACATGAATCTTGGGAACACCTCTAAGCGCATTGAGAACCATGATTTGGGTGACCAGGTGCACGTTTTCAATCACCAGTTGCACAGAGGATTAATAGCAATCTGCATCCATCGTGATTTCTTAAAGTGTCCATAAAGCACTCAAGGACTGCCCTGACAGAGACAGGGCCGTAGTAGGGTACTCCCCTAGCGGGCTATATCAATAGAATGACGGGTAAAAGTATTTAAAACCGTTTTTAAAATTTTGGGTTACCAGATGCACGTTTTCAATCACCAGGTGCACGGAGGAAAATGACAATCTGCATCCATAGTCATGTTTTAAACCGTCCATAAAGCACTCAGGCCCGGCCCTGAGAGAGAGAGAGAGAGAGAGAGAGAGAGAAAAAAAAAAAAAAAAAATCATACCTTC